>NC_141034.1:44510000-44660000 GCF_052040795.2 Danio rerio
ATATCTAACTTGTTTTTGAATACTTTTCTCAGTAATCCTTTGTATTTGATGCTGGAAGCTCATGCTGTTTACCAGCCTGTCATTATGATCTTTGACCATAAAAATAGAACTGTTATTTATTCTATAATGCAATCAATGCAGATGTATCTTTGTTATGCAAGTGTTCTTTTTCATTCAGCTTTTAATTAGTATAAACTTAATTAACTTCCATTGAAATTTCAGTATTGTGATGTCTTGATAATAACAGTTTAACACATAAACTACAATACTGCACTTAGAGATGTGCGGAATGGTGTTGAGTTTCATGAAAACATGGCCTTTTTTGTTTGTATATTTACAACAGCATCTGTGCTGTGACTGAAATCCTATCTTTAATCGAGAGACAACTTAGTTACTCTGATTTTCAATTTAGTGTGTTTGTAATAGTAGACGTTGAGTGAACTTTTATTCTGTTAACTATCAATGACATTTCTTCTGATCTTCTAAAAAAAAAAAAAAAAATATATATATATATATATATATATATATATATATATATATATATATATATATATATATATATATATATATATATATATATATATATATATATGTATGTATATGTATATATATATGTATATGTATATGTATTTTTTTTAATTTATTTATTTCGTTTTTTTAAATAAAATAAATTGTAATTAGGGCTGGGCGATATTGCAAAAAAACTATCATGATATTAAGTTTCATGTCATTCAATGTTATAATTGATTATTTATTATCGAATATTTTTTAACAATACATATAGGAATATTAGGATTTTTTTAACCACTTTATTTTAATTTATCAATATCACTAGGCAAATAGATTAATGGTCAAAAACAACATTTTTTTAAACAAAATATATAATCTCTTTAATAATACAAATTCAAAATATTGCAACATTAAAAATTGTGAAGTTGAATTACAATAGTATATTACATTTACATTTAGTCATTTAGCAGACGCTTTTATCCAAAGCGACTTACAAATGAGGACAAGGAAGCAATTTACACAACTAAGAGCAACAATGAATAAGTGCTATAGGCAAGTTTCAGGTCTGTAAAGTCTAAGAAGGAAAGTATTAGTAGTATTAGTTTTTTTTTTTTTTTTGGGGTACAGTTAGTGTGATATTCAGAGAGGCAATTGCAGATTAGGAAGTGAAGTGGAGACTAAATAGTTGAGTTTTTAGTCGTTTCTTGAAAATAGCGAGTGACTCTGCTGTTCTGATGCAGTTAGGGAGTTCATTCCACCAACTGGGCAGATTGAGCGTGAGCGTTCGCGAAAGTGATTTCTTCCCTCTTTTGGTGGAACCACGAGGCGACGTTTATTCACAGAACGCAAGTTTCTGGAGGGCACATAGATCTGCAGAAGTGAGAGCAGATAAGAAGGAGCAAGGCCAGAAGTCACTTTGTAGGCAAACATCAGAGCTTTGAATTTGATGCGAGCAAATGCATCAAAATTACCCCCTATGCCAAAAAAAAATCTTTTAAATGGGGTGCTACTGGCTGGGACGCACAAGAAAAGAAATTAAAAAGCCACTCTGGCAACATCCTTACATCCTTTTTTATTTACCAAATAAAAAGGACTCACTGCTGCTTATACGGCACTCATTTTTGCATGTGTTGTTATTCTGACCTGAAGTGACAAGCGCGAGTGCGTAGATTCCTTGACCATAAGCTTTGTGCTCATACCAAAGCTTCATGCCGAATCTTTTTTTTTTTTAATCGAAGTTACCAATGGTGTTCGGTCAATAAATATCGATAATGGTTATATTGCCCAGGCCTAATTGTAATGCTAAAACTCAGTTAATGCAGTTAATGAATAAATAATGCAAACATTTGTTGTTCTCACCAACTGGAAGTATATACAGTGGGGGAAATGTGTATTCAACATGTCATATTTCTCAGAAAACACATTTCTAAAGGTGCTGTTCACTTAAATTTTTTGCCTGATGTTGATAACAACCAAAGAAATACATATATGAAAAGAAAAGAAAACTTATTTGTTTACAAATTAAGTTACACTTAATTAAATGAAATAGGACAGGCAAAAGTACCACATGAAGAAAGGGAGGTGTAGAA
The DNA here is from genome assembly GCF_052040795.2 of Danio rerio. Classification (NCBI taxonomy): domain Eukaryota; kingdom Metazoa; phylum Chordata; class Actinopteri; order Cypriniformes; family Danionidae; genus Danio; species Danio rerio. The sequence continues at coordinate 44,512,100 of NC_141034.1, forward strand.
AGGCAGTGAAAGCCCAGACAGCAGCTGAAATCTGAATTGATTCAGCAACCCTCCCCCATGGTTTCAGAGGATGAAACTCAAGCTGTAGAATGGCCCAGCCAATTACCAGACTTGAATCCAATTAAAAATACTAAATGAAGATAAGATTGGATAGACGAGATCCACAGAACCATCAAGATTTTTACACTCTGTTAAAGTCTGTGAAAAAATTTCACCTAAACAATGCATGTGACTTCGTTTTCCATATGAGCGGCGTCTTTAAGACGAGATTTTTATAGTTATTTTACCTTTTATAGAATAAAAAAATTTTGGTCACTTGCTCAAACTCATACCTAATAAGTCCAGAGAAACTGAGAAGCTGCAAGTGGTCTCTTAATTTGATCCATATGTTTATTTATTCACTTTGTGTAACACTTTAAAGAAAAAACTAATTTGTTTACTTTCTCTGTGGATGTTAAGCAAGTAATAGCTGGAGTTCTGCGTACAATCTCTTGACATCCAATTCCTAAATTACCATCTGTCTTTACAACCTCCTACATTTTATATCCTCAAGTTGCACTGAAGTTCTTACAAAAGCAGAATAGTTTGCAGTAATTGGTCGAGTTTGAAGACCTACCTTTTAAGGACCCACTGGGACACAAGGGTGACGATATTCTTGTCAGCTGATGCGCTCTATTCTTGAAAAGTGCTTGACCTGCTCGACTCTGGAGTGTCACTATGCCTTGAAGGATCCAGCCAGAGGTTAGAGTGCCCAGGACTCAGGCGTCAAGCCTTGTGGCAAAATTGAGACTTTTGAGCAAATCACATCCACCGGCAGACAGTCAGAGACAGCAGAGTTTGACCTGTGACCTGCACTGGGGAACAGCTATAAATGTGTGCCGTTTCATTTAAGAAGTGTTCTCTCAGCCTGGCCACAGGAATCCAAAGCCTATATTTTTGATTAGCTGTCGTTGCATTCTAAGTATGATTAGCACCGTTTTCTTAAATAAGCTGTCAAATTTGCACTAGCAGAAAGTGATTACAACACTACATATCTAATGAGCTTTGCAAATAATTCTTACCTAGGTTGTCTCTTGTAATTACAGATGAGTGATTTAGATTTATTTTTATTTATTTTCTTGCAGGGTAGATTAACTATTCTGTGTTTTGGATTCTTTACAAGGACTGTACTTATTTGACACGTGTTTATGGATGTAAACTATTAACTTGTGTGTGTGTGTGTGTGTGTGTGTGTGTGTGTGTGTGTGTGTGTGTGTGTGTGTGTGTGTGTGTGTGTGTGTGTGTGTGTGTGTGTGTGTGTGTGTGTGTGTGTGTGTGTGTGTGTGTGTGTGTGTGTGTGTGTGTGTGTGTGTGTGAGTTTGAAATACACTTACTGGCCACTTTATTAGGTACACCTGTCCAACTGCTTGTTAACTCAAACTTTTAATCAGTCAATCACATGGCAGCAGCTGAATGCATTTAGGCATGTAGACATGGCCAAGATGAACTGCGGCAGTTCAAACTGAGCATCAGAATGGGGAAAAAAGATGATTTAAGTGACCTTGAGGTGGATAAGCTACAGCAGCAGAAGACCACACCGGGTGCCACTCCTGTCAGCTAAGAACAAGAAATTAAGGCTACAATTGTGACAGTCTCACCAAAATTGGACAATGAAAGATTGGAAAAACATTGCGTGGTCATATGAGTCTCAATTTCTGCTGCGACACTCGAATGGTTGAGTCAGAATTTGGTGTCAACAACATGAAAGCATGGATCCATCCTGCCTTGTATTAATGGTTCAGGCTGGTGCTGGTGGTGTAATGGTGTGGTGGATATTTTCTTGGCACACTTTTGGCCCATTAGTACCAATTGAGCATCATGTCAACACCACAGCCTACCTGAGTATTGTTGCTGACCATGTTATCCATTTATGACCACAGTGTACCCATCTACTGATGGCTACTTCCAGCAAGATAACACACCATATCATAGTGCGAATCATCTGAGACTGCTTTCTTTGAGTTTCTGTTTTAACCAGGTCCTCAAACTAAGTGTGCAACTCCACTTCCCTAAACTTCCCAGGGGTTGTAGCAATATATATATTTCACACAATTATTCTCGTCTGATAACAAATTATTGTTTTTATATATATACCGACAAGGCATGGGCTGGTGTAAGATTCTGATGGTATGATAACCTTGGATGAAAACATCACAATTTCACAATATTGTGGTTACTGCTCTACAATATATTCTTTTTAAATGTCTGGTTAAAAAAACAGAAACTTTTTTCAAACTTTTTTTGAACACAAAATATTTTATCTTGCGAAACATTTAAAATATTTTGGAGCAGTAAATATGTCTGGCTAATAATTCAAATTAATTGTTGACTTCTGTCTTTATTAGTTTTAAAAGCACAGCTTTCTGAACAATTTAAATTAAATCTTGTTTTTTGCTGGAGATATTGTTATGCTAAAAACAAACAAACAAACAAATAAAAAAAAAACTTTAATAAAAAAATCATGCACATACCTTAGGAACAGTATAATAGAACATTTTGGTGGTTTTAAAACCTTGACTTTTCCAAACCGTTTCATAATTAATAATGACATGACATTCTCTGTTAATAAATGCTCTAAAGGATAATATTTTCAGTTGAAATTCCCTGGACAAATCATTATTAGTAGTTTATAAAATAAAACTTCTGAAAAATGTAGCCAAAACATCAGAATGAGATGCAAACACACAAAGATTTTTTTCTGAATATGTACTGTACATATCAACTCCAGAGAACCAATGAAATTGTTGTGTGTAAAAAGTGCTCTTTTATTATAATGTGATAAATGCAAATCTATCTTAGTTATGCAACTGCTATTTTTAATTTAAATTAAGCATAAACTTTCATTAAATAACTCAATTAAACTTTCAGTATTGTGATGTCCTGAAAATGGCAGTTTAACACTTGGAACTTTGGCCCTGTTTACACTGCCAGTTAAATGTGACCCAATTCCAATGTTTTGCTCATATGTGAGACAGATCGGATCTGTTCTATGACTGTGTAAACACAAAAAAAATGCATGCATTAAGATATTCAGAAATCGGTATCAAGCCTCCTTCATATCTGGCAATTAATCAGATATAAATCACAGGTTGTATTTATTTAGGCATTCTGTTTTGTACGTCATTAAAATTGCGACAATGTGGTACTTCTCCGCGGTTTAATGACGTAAAAGGAAAAGAAAAATCGGATATAGGCAACCAATCGGAATTGGGCATTAAGACCGGACAGTGAAAATGGGGCTTAGAGATGTGCATCATAGTGTTGACTGTGTGTATGTATGATGTATATGCTTATTTAGCTATGCAATAAATGCTTGCTGTATGTTTTCCTTCAAAAACATCCAGACCCTGCGTTAAACCGATTAGTCAAAAATGTTAGCAAACTGTTTGTCTTTCAAAAGGTCACAGATTACAATCTCTTCCTATTGAGCTTACATTAAAAGTCTTAACTTAGTGCTTAGCTAATCCACTTCCCACTGCACAATTCTTCATTTCACACAGAGCAAATAGAAAGTATGGGACAAATATATAGGTAAATCAGGGCCGGCAGCACATAACACCCCAATCACACTCACGACCTCGCTCACCATTTATCTCTCATCAGACAAACTGAATGAGCCCTAAATATGGAATAAAATGAGGGGGAAAGTGGTTGCTTATCGAGGAACTCCCAGGTGGCAGTGCTTAATGTATAATTACGGCGTGTGGCATGCGGCTTTCATTTTGAAGAGAGCACTGGTTTAATTACAGAGCTACCTCTGTTGATAGGAGTGTCTCGCGTCTGCTGCCGTTGTCAGCTAAAAAACTCTGTGTGATCCCATGTTCAGATACTCCACATGTCTCATTAACCTGCCGGCGCTGCTTGTGTTTTTCCTCACAGAACTGCAAGACGTTATTCTTCTGAAAGGCAGGAGAAGAGTGCCTTCAGCAGCCACCGTGCAGAAATTGAACGTTTGAAGTCGCAGCTCCGTTTCTGATGGCAGTCAACCGCAGGACGAGATGCAGATGGCAGACGTGCAGTCGTGAGTTGAGCTTTTCACTGATGAATCATCCATAGCCATCTCATTATTGTCAAAATACTAAAATAAAGCTGGCAAAGACATTGTAAACTCGGGTTGTGGATCATATTTGAACTTCTATACGAAGCCAGCAGCCTACATGTTATGTGTCCTCTGAGATTTTGATGTTGAATGGCAGCTGGGGTTTTTTCTGGGTGTATTTTAGGACTTGTTTCATTTCAGAGGTGGATTTGCAGCATTGAGTCTATTGACCATCTGCTAAAGTCCTTTGCAAACAGTCTGTATTTCATCTGTGAACACCTGAAAGGCCTATCAGAAAGCTAATATGAATGAATGAACAGAGTTTGGCACATTACTTTAAAAGAGTAATTAGATATAGTTACTAGTTGCTTCTTACAATTAGTAAGTTACATAACGTACCACTTACTTTTGATGGTCCGTTTGAGTATTATTAGACTGTCTGCTTAATATCTGTTGATACTTCTCCTTCAACAGACACTTAACTGACTATAAGTAATTTTGCAAGTACATGTCAACTTAAACTAGTTGGTTGGATGGGAGACCACATGGGGAAGCTAGGTTGCTGCCCGAAGTGGTGTTAGTGATGCCAGCATGGGGGACGCTCAACCTGCGGTCTGTGTGGGTCCTAGCACCCCAGTATAGTGAAGGGGACAGTATACTGTTCAGTGAGCACCGCCTTTTGGATGAGACGTTAAACCGAGGTTCTGATTTTATGTGGTTGTTAAAAATCCTAGGATGTCCTTCGAAAAAGAGTAGAGGTTTAATTCCAGCATCCTGGCCAAATTTGCCCACTTGCCTCTGTCCATCATGGCCTCCTAACCAGCCCCATATTATAATCGACTTCTTCATTCTGTCTCTTCTCCACCAATCATCTGCTGTGTGATGTTAAGTCTGGTGCAATATGACTGCTGTTACGTCATCCAGGTTAATGCTGAACACTGGTGGTGGATGAGGAGATTTCTCTCAAAAAATGTGTAAAGCGCTTTAAGTGTCCAAAAAAGATTATTATTGTTATTATTAAACTTACCCTAACCCAAACTCAACACTAACCCCAGCCTAACAGTCTATAATCAATAATATAGTCAATAATCGATCTAGAATGATAATCTATTGAGAAAAATTTATTTTGACAGACCATCAAAATAAATTGTGACCCTCATTATTTAGAAAAGTAACTAATTACCAGGGAAAGTAACTTCTACATGACTTTAAAATCTAATTTATCATAAAAATTTGACTATAAAATAAATATAAAACATTGTACATTAATCTACTCTATTTTAATGTTGTCATGAGAGACGGGAGAAACAGTAACTTTTTTGATTAATTGTTACTGAATAAAAAATTGGCGTTAGTAACGTTGTTGATTTTTAGCACCATTATTTCCATAACTATGAATGAATAAAGGAATGAATGAATGAATGAATGAATGAATAATGAATGAACGAATGCTGTTGTCCCAACACAAATCGAATAATTAACCTTATTGTTTTTATTTACAAATTTAAGTTGATTGAACATAAATCAATTACGTTGTCCAAAGAAATTGTTGTCCATCAAAAATACCTATATTTCTGTTGATTCATCTCATTTTAAGTAGTTTGAACAAGCAGCAATTTTTTTTGAGTGAATGAATGAATGAATGAATCAATCAATCAATCAATTAATCAATCAATCAATCAATTAATCAAATAAAGTCAAATACAATGTGTTGCATGAGGTCAAGAAAAAAATACCACTGTTATAAAATCCGTGAGACAATAATAATGGCCACATGAAAATCATGTTTATGACGGATTTATAACAGATTATTTTGTTACGGTAATGTTAAGTTATCTTGACAAAGGCATCTCAAACAATCTCACCTTTGTACTAAAAAATGACATAACTCCTACTTCTTTGGCCTTAGTCTAGTATGGTTGAGGGGTTGGCTCTTTGGAACAAGTCTTTATAAAAAATGACATAAATAATAATAAAAATAATATATAATATGAATTAATATAATATGAAACAATATATAATATGAATAAATAGTATATGAAATATATAATATGAATAAAAATAATACTAAAAATACTTGATTATTCAATACTGAGATGTTTTTACTGTAGTTATAATAACGGCATAATCAGTGTCTCTATAGCCTCATATTGGCACTTGGATCAAAATATTTTATTTGCACTAAGTTGATCTAGAAGTTTCTCGTCCATCTACAGTACAACCTTTAATCATTTTAGTGGGATGTCATGAAATGCTGTGTTTTAAAGGAAGAGTTTGCTGATGAATGAACGCATGTGAGATTTGAGAGCTCCATGTGTCAGAAAGCCCAGTCAATGAATAAGAACTAAAATTTTGATCTATTTCTCACACAAAGCCTGTGTATGGATTCAAAAGACTTGGAATATGGAGTGAGTTTTTTTTTAGGAATTTTTTAAAATGTGTAATTCTTCAACAGTGCTTTTTATCATGTTTGCAGTTTTGGAGAATAAATCATCCTCTTTTGCTGCAAGGAAAACAAAAGTGCTGACATGTTCCTGAGATTCCTGTAAATGTTGTGCCAGGATTTTTTCTTTTTTAAAAACAAATCTTAGATACCAAGCTGAGCTAACATTTTTTCAGAATAATCAAAAGGCCGTTTATTATTATAAGTGACATTAAAATTAATATTATTTTAAGATGAGTATGAAAATCAAGGTTGTTGCCATATTGTAATACAAATGTAGATACAGTTATTTGGTATAAAGCAATTTCACCTCTTCTGAATTAATAGTATATATTGCTAGGACACAAGTCTTGTGAAATTATGTGTAGTAGCATTATATGAACACAGATTTATTCTTAATTGTCATTATACATTACTTTAGATTATTACATTTATTTGCACTATTGTATTTGAAAAAAAATAAAAGCTACATTTGACAATGACCACAGCCATATCACCCTGCAGCCCATGACCGGTTACTCACTGAAGCTAAGCAGGCTGAGTCTAGTCAGTACCTGGATGGGAGACCACATGGAAAATCTAGGTTGCTGTAGGAGGTGGTGTTAGTGAGGCCAGCAGGGGGCACTCAACCTGTGGTCTGTGTGAGTCCTAATGCCCCAGTATAGTGAAGGGGACACTATACTCCTCAGTGAGCGCTGTCTTTTGGGTGAGACGTTAAACCGAAGTCTAGACATGTCATTAAAAAATCCCATGGCACTTCTTGTAAAGAGTACGGGTGTAATCCGATGTCTTGGCCAAATTCCCTCCATTGCCCCTCACACATCATGGCATCTCAATCATCCCCATCCACTGATAGGCTGTATCAATGTCTCTCCATTCCCCCAATAGCTGGTGTGTGGTGAGCACTCTTGCGCCGTTGTCCTGTGGCTGCAGTCACATCCTCCAAGTGAATGCTGCACACTGTGTGGAGAGACCCCTCCCCTCGCGATTGTGAAGCACTTTGGGTGTATGGACAAACATGATAAATGCACTTTATAAATACATATTATTTTATTCTGAACGTTGCTATTATTGTTCCATTTTTATTTTCTCAATGCTACAACTGCTACAATTATATCAATTTATAAAAAATTAAGTTATGTAATGAATCACAACTTTTAAACTTTTTTTCTGTTTCAAGAGTTCACACTTAGCTAATGATTGATTATAAAGCTTGTTTGGCATGCTGTCCAGGGAGAGAGCCCTGAGCTCATGAGATCCTCGAGCCCGGGGCTCCCTCCCGTTGCAAAGCGGGAAGGGAGTTTGAGCTCAGGTAGATCTTGAGAATTTCCCTTCTGTAGTAAACAATGAACAGTTAGTGATTGCTCTTGGAGATAACTACATACTAGAAGCATGTCTATGCTGGCAATTTGGATTAGCCAATTAACTTAATGTGCATGTTTTTGGATGGTAGGAGGAAGCCGGGGAACCCGGGGGAAACCCGCGTGAGCACTGGGAGAAAGTGCAAACTCCACACAGAAATGTCTACTGGTTTGTTGAAGCCTGGAACCAGAGACATTCTTGCTGTGAGGCAATAGTGCTATGCACTGGGCCACCGTGTCACCCATCTAGGAAGGAGGAGGAGTAGGGGTGGAAGGGGGGACTCTTTAAAATGAAGATAGCCATGGAATGAAACCCCCGGGTATTTATAGTAGTTTAGGAGTTGTCTGATTGGAGCATTGTGAATTGGATAATGTGGATCCAGCCGCTAGCAATCATAAGCACGTGTTCCTCTTTAAATTAGTTTATACATAAACTTCACTTAATGTTATGACTTTATACTTAATATTACTGATTTAAATGATTACTTTAACACTATGGGTCCTATCATACACCCCTGCACAATAAGGCACAAGACAGGTTTGACATGACTTGCTATTTTATGTATTGTTGCTGTTTTTAGACCAACACAACCCTAATTTTTCACGTTTTGCACCACTTTGTTTAAATAGCAAATTTAATTTTTTTTTCTAACAACCCTGTTAGACTATGCACTGCAGCGCTGAACGTATTTTTCTATCCTTAAAATAGCAAAAGTGGATTCGGACATGCCCTTAATGATTTTGCTCCATGTACTTTAGACTTTGTGCCTAGATCATTAAAATAGAGCCTTACGTCTATTATGTAAAACTGTTCATCAACAACACAAACCTTTATTGTTGCTTTATTCTAACTAAAAAGTACATTTTGTGCTTCTCAAAAGACAGAGTAAAAAACTGTTTGGAACCACTCTAGGGTGAGAAAATGACGGCAGTAGAGTTTTTTTTTTTTTTTAGGGGGAGAACCGTTCCTTAAAGCCTTTGTTATCATTTAGTACTGTCAATATGAAAAAGTAATGCAAGGATCAAAGCAGAAAGACAAGATGAACTATTTGAAATCCATTATTCAGCAGTGGTGGATACTGTTGAGACCACCTAGAGCAGATTTTTGAATAATTGCTCCCATAATGGCATTGGCTGTGCTTTTTGATGTGAAAGAAAGATAAATATTTCAGATACTGGTTCAGAACGTCGTCATTAATATCACTATGGCTTCAAGAGTGACCTGTGGGAATGTGTTCAGAACAAAGCACTTCCTATGGCATTCCTGTATTTGATTTCCTGCAGTAACCTTGGCGATCGGCTCTTAGGCCCAATTAATTCAGGTCACAGTTTTGTCTTATTGGTCCATGCAGCAGAGAACCAGCGCTGATGCTGCCTGAATACCAGCCAGGAGGAAATGATTCTCTGGTCCCCAGGCTCCTATTGGCGCCTGCCTGACACCACTCCCAAACTGGGCTAGTCCTTGGACTGAACCAAATCTCAGCTGCCAGAGGTTTCAACTTTTCTTTTAATTTACTTACAGAAAAAGAACTTTACTTAAAGAGGCGTCTATAAGACTGTCATTAAACGCTTATAATCATAACATGATGCAATTCATGAGTATGGAAATTTTATGCATTGTTTTTTGACAACCATTATTAACCCTCTGGGGTCTGAAGTGATTTTGTGGCCCCTAAGATATTTTGACATGCACTGACATTTGTGCTTATTTCAGCTAATTATTACATAGTATTGGCAAACATAAAACTATATATATATATATATATATATATATATATATATATATATATATATATATATATATATATATATATATTCAGCACAAACTGTGCTACAGTAATATGTCAGAAATATTCATGTAAATGCTTGCGTTTTTTTAGAAAAACAAAATGATGCGTGGTAAGTAGGTTTTGGAGAAAAAAAAATGTAGCTGAAATAAATTCCAAAAAAAAAAAAAACACACTGAATGTGCCTGAAAAGACTTTTGGGTAACCAGTCTTGTAGCCTACAATATTTACTTTACAATTATGATAAAATTATTCTGTTCTCTCATTCAAAGAAAACTTAAGTCTATTTTGGTTCAGCATACTGTATGCGTGGAAGTGACATTGGCTATTAATAATTCACACCTGGAGGGACAAAAGACACTTCCCCACTGGCTAATGTTCTATCAATGTTATTGTAAAGTATGTCCGACTGTTATAGCTAGCCCAAACTAAATGCTTGTTGTGTCACTTGCTGTATTATACCACGTAAACACTGAGGGTAAACTATGCATGTGCACTTTTACAGCATTGTCTTTGTCATGACAACTTGAGATTACAAATACTCATCATAAATCTGTCATAAACATGATTGCCACAAGGCCAACACAATTGATGTTTTTTCTGAATAATTTAAGTGGAACACAATGAATTTGTAATTTTTTCGTATTAAATATGTAAATATTCTGTCAAATAGTTGTGTAACAATCTCATTGCATGACATTGACAAATTCGATGAGGTGAAGTATTCATGGCACAATTATAATGGCCTCATGACAGTCATGTTTATCATGGATTTATGACAAGTTGTGTTGTCTTGGTAATGTCGAGTTGTCTTGACATCCAACCCAGGGTCATTCTGATTACTTACCACTATATGCATTTCTGAAGAAAGCAACAATTTAAAAATTTTTTTTTGCAGTTTTTGTTTTTTGCGAATCCACCAGAGGCCGCTTTGTACACTTTTTCAGATCTCAAATTTCTCTCGCGAGTGCCATTCACACCTGCTGTTCTCCCGTAAATCGACTAACTGACTAACTTACTAAATGAGCAATTCCCCCAACCCCCCTTCCCTAAATCCAACCAATAGTGTTTTAAAAACCGCTGATTGTCCCGCCCACCCAATTCCCTAAACCCAACCGACAGTGTTTTAAAAAGCAATCTAGAAAAAGAAAAGCCCCCTGATTTTTACCACGTTTTCAGATTTTACCACATTCTCACCCTGTTATTTACTTGTTTATTTTAATTTTTAGGATTTGTTTTTGTCTAAACAGCTTTCTGGAACAGTTTTTCACCGGACTCGAACCCCCTTGTCGCGGTCAACTTTGCTTTGCGTCTCAAGTCTGTCCACGTACATGTTGATCTAACGGACAAACTGGTAATAGCGGGAAAGCCGTCCATACATTTATTAAAGATTATTAGCAGGCATACGTACCTCTGTCTACATAATTCGCAATCTTCAGAAATGTATATAGGGCTACGCTTTCAGAATGAAAGAAGACATCTCAAACAATGTCACTTTTGCATTTAAAATGACATAACAGCAAGTGAAACGTAAAAACAGTTGTAATAAGCATGCATAAAATCCCATTCATATTCATGACAAAATGTTACCATTTTTTTTTTTTTTAATTCTCAAGTCAATCCTTTATAAGGCTGTTGGTTTTATTCACATCCCATGCCAGTAGAGTGTAAGAAGGCTTGGGCATGTGTTTGTATGTGTTTGCATGAAAACAGGCAGGCTTGTGCATCTGCGGGCGGCTTGCAGATTACAAATTAGACGCCGAGCCTTTTGCAGAGCTTGTAGGCCTTAGTCTGAGAACTTCATTACCTATTCAGGTCACCACAGGACAACAAAGCTGGTCTGCTCAGAATAAGCTGAATATAACCAAAGCACTAAGGGACGCTCGGCTTATTCGAGCCCTTGATTTCAGCTCCTCCAATAAAGTGGCAGCTTTGATGTCAGGTAGGTAGGCCTAATGGACAACTAATGAGCCATCACATGGTGGCCAGGCATTTTGAATACATGTCTGATCTTTGGATTAAAAGAGCCTGGCTGTCTCCATATTGAGATGTATGCGGCTTGAGACGCTGAGAGATGAAAGATGAAAATGGCTGAGTATTTAAATTATTTTGAAGGCTGCATCGGCCATGCATGCTTTAGTGCACACGCTTTGCCGTGGTGTTTTTCATGTATTTCATTTCTACAACTGATTACTTGCCGGGGTTGTCATTTGAAAAGAAACAAGTCTTTTTTTCTGTGTGTGTGTATGTGTGTGTGTGTGTGTGTGTGTTGCATAATCCTCAAGGTCACTATAGAGTGGCTTAGCAAGGTCTCCCACTTTTTCATAAACACTATAATTTTGTAGCCAGTGTACTGTGTTTCTGAGCTTTACAAAGAGTCCAGATTGGTGGTTGATGATTCTTTTCATAGATATAGCTTCTGAATAGTTTGTCCAGATCGGCATGATTGCTTTCAGTCTAACTGTTAATGTACCGGAGCCCATTCACCCTGAAGACCATCATTTGTATGCGAGCGAGAGTCGAGAGTAGAGCGTATTATAATGCAATACAAATTTGTGAATTAGAGGCGATTTGAAGCCACTCGCTTGTTTGCCGCTCTCCGTCGTGTTATTTTGAAAGGTTCTAGGGTTTGTAGCACGGAGCGGGCGTGTTTTGTAACCTTTAGTCATGATGTGGCAGGCCCCTCTAGGCTGATTGCTGATGCATTAGTGCTCTCACTTTGACTTCATCATGCAGTGCTTAGAGCAGGACACACTCACGGTTCCCTTTAAAAGCAGTTGTGACCCATGCTTGCTGTGAGCGGCTGGCTTTTCAGCTCAGACCAACACAATAAATGAGTTGCTATTGTTGCAAATCAAAAGAGATGATATAAAAGAGATGTGTAGAAATTTAACAGCTAGGGTTTGCTGAAACGTCCTTGCTGCGAGGCTGATTACTGAATTTAGTTTTCTGTTGTTTACCAATGTTCCAGCACATCTCTACCATATATGTACTTGATATAGTCGAAGGCAAATGTATCAGCCTCCTTGTGAATTTTTCATTCTTTTTAAATATTTCCCAAGTGATGCTTAACGGAGAAAGGACATTCTCACAGTATTTCTACTAGTAAAAGGTGCTGTAAGTTTTTGACTCTTCTAAAGCATACAAATATCATGATATGTTTGCAGATATTTAAGCAAAATGCTAAGTAAACATTATTGTTTATCTGAAAAACAATGCTGAAGTCAGATATTCTGCTTTGAAAATGTCCTTTATGTGTCAGAACGTCTGTCTTTGTTTTGGTCCCTTTAGCCCGCCCAATGCCAGTTAAGCCAATTCTATTTCAGCACCGTTGGTTTGCCTTGGTGGAAAACAGTTTCATTCATTCATTCATTCATTCATTCATTCATTCATTCATTCATTCATTCATTCATTCATTCATTCATTCATTCATTCATTCATTCAGACAGTCAGTCAGTCAGGAAGGCTCTCAAAGTGTGCATCCACCACCGAAATGAAACTTCTGGTGGACAGTAGCAAACTCCGAAATGAGCCACAGATTAAAAATTCCACATGAGGTGGTAATTAATTAGCAAATAATATTAAAGAAATCTATTGGCTTTAGTTATGCTTGTGGTTTTTCCGCACCTAAAAATGACCATTCAGATAGATATTGTTTAAAACAATGCTCAAAATGAGTAAACGCTTTTTAAACAAATAAACTTAATTGAGACATTTGCCAAAAGGCCTAAAACTAATGAGAAAAACTCTGATCCTGCTCACGGAGTGGAGACCGCAGTCTTATCAGCACCTGAGTCGGGGAGACTTTCATCAGACAGATCAGATTCAGCTGCTGTGCAGCCTCCTTGCATGGAATTGCTACCATTCAAGGTGTTTTAAACAATTTTATCTGACAGACTGGCATAAATAAGCAGACATCTTCATTCTCACAATGAGTTTCTAAGTTTTCTCACCTTCCAATCGAGTTTGTTCTACCAAGGTATTGTGGGAACATGTTCAGTGCTGTTGTAAATAGAATATATGCGAATTTGCCTGCCCTGCTCATTCAAATTATTTGATTAAATGAATTAAATTGCAATTGATCGGCACAACATGGAAAACAGTTTAATATAGACTTCTCTGAAACTGAATATTTCACTTTAGTTTTATTTAGGCTAGATTATTATTTTATTTGACAATCCAGTTCATGATTCGTCATTGTTAAACCACAGCAGATTTGAAGCACTTCACCTCAAATGTTATTTGAAGGTACTGACCAAGAAAAATATTTCAACTGAGACAAACAATATACGACATCCGTTCCACTACTTAACTGTGAGGGTTGATGATTTTCAGTCAATAATGTAGCCTTTGACAGTAACCGTCCGTGTTTCTGTACATGATCGGGGAAAGGGGGCTGGCAGTGCAGGATTTGTGCGTACCTTGAAATAAAATCCTACAGGTGCCCCTGTTTAACAGTCACACTTTACAATGAGGTTTCATTAGTTAATATATATTTACTAAAATGAACTCAAAATTAGCTATTTTACTTTTCAAAACTGGCTAATTCATTATTAAAATCCAAATACTTTTTTAAAAATTAGTTAGTGCACTTGTGAGTTAACATTAACAACTTAATAAACAACTTTGTTCACTAACATTAACAAACAGAAATAAACACTGAAATAAATTATCGTTCATTTTTTTTTTTTTTTTTTTTATACATTAACTAATACAACTGTATTGTAAAATGTTACCAGTTTCACTATCTCCATTAAGCACATCAGATTGTCAGAGGTTGATTAGCTGTGAATTAATGGTTAAAAATGAATCTTTGCAACTTGTTTTGTCATTGTCATCCCATGACTCGCTGCTTCCAACATATGGTTAAATGTACTGTATCCATACATACTGTATACACATGTTAGCGGGATGTTGATGGTGTAGGGGAGCGGATACAGCATCTGTCTGAGTCTCTTTGTAATTGGCATTGGTGTGCTGTTGTCTCATTAATATGGAGCCCATGAGTAGAAACTTCTCAACTTCTTCCCCAGTGTTTCACAGTTTGACTTGGTCTTCATTGATGCTAAATGCTGCTCACTCAGGGCACCGCACATCTGTTGCCTGCTTTGTTAAAATAACACAAATGAATGTTAATGACAGGGATTGTTGTCTGTCCTAATGGAGAGAGTACAAATGGCAGCGGTGATCCTTTTGTTTAGTTCTATTGAAGCTGACCTACAAGTAGGAGAAAGAGAGGCGTAAACTTGCATATAATGTGGCTTTCACCATATTAGTGGAAAGCTGTGTTATGTCATCTAAGGCAATCATTGCAAATATACATACAAACCCACTGATTTTACTGTACAAAAAAAAACAACAACAACTATTTAATAATGCACATCATTCCAGTGTTTCATTTTGCAGTGCAGTATTCACTTTTTTATTAAAGGTATCCATAAGGAAGCCATGAAAGGTTTCATATTCAGAATATTGCTTTCTGGTGTATCATATTTTAAAATAAAAATCTTAAAATCCTACTCTGTAACTCATTATTTAGTGATTTAGTAACCCATGGCTAATATTTAGACCAAAATGTTTCATACATACTGTAGGGAATCCACCAATGTGCAGATTCAGAACATTTTTCACTCATTTCTGCTAAAATAGGCCACATATTTTTTTAGAAAAATAAGTTTTTAAGAATATCAATGAGTGAATAATAAGAAAAAGCAATACAGCTTCATCGATGAATGCGTCTGTTAAAACTTTAGTTACTTGTTTTAAGCAATGAAGCTCACACATTTTTATGAAATTAACCTAAAATGTAATGTACTTTAGTATGATCACATAGTATTTTGATGTATTTAATGAGCGCAAAATATTTATACATTATCTACTTATTTTGCATAGAAGCATCCCTTAAACAATAATTAGTTTTTTTAGCACTTAATAATGTTGGAGAGAATGTTAGTATTTAAATATTTTCAGTATTATATTAGTTAACTTCTACTTTAGCTTGTATTTCAACAAGCTAAGCTTTTTATTATACAAAAGGAAGGCAAGAAAAGGTTTCATATTCAGAATATTGCTTTCTGGTGTTTCATATTTTTATAATAAAAATCCTAAAATAACTCATTATTTAGTGACTGAGTGACCCATGGCTAATATTTAGTCCAAAATGTTTTATATATACTGTAGAAAATTCACCAATAGGCAGATTCAGAATACTTTCCCCTCATTTCTGCTAAAATAGGTCACTTTTTTTTTTTTTTTTTTTTTAGAAAAAGAGGTTTTCAAGAATATGAATGAGTGAATAATAAGTAAATTCAATGCAGCTTTATCAGTGAATGTGTCTGTTTCAAATTTAGTTACTTTTTCTAAGCAATGAAGCTTACACATTTTTATACAAATAACCTAAAATGTAATGTACTTTAGTATGATCACATATTGTTTGGATGTATTTAATGAGCGCAAAAATATTTATACATTATCTGCTTATTTTGCACAGAGGCATCCCTTACACAAGTTTTTTTTTTTTTTTTTTTTTTTTTTTTTTAACACCAAATAATATTGAAGAGAATGTTAGTACTTAAATTTTTTTAGTATTACATTAGTAAACTACTTTAGCTTGTAATTCAACAAGCTAAGCTTTTTTTATACAAAAGGAAGGCAAGAAAAGGTTTCAGATTCAGAATATTGTTTTCTGGTGTTTTGTATATTTTGAAACAAAAATCTTATAATCCTACTCTGCAACTCAATATTTAGTGATTTAGTAATCCATGGCTAATATTTAGACCAAAATGTTTCATACATACTGTAGGAAATCCACCAATATGCAGATTTAAAACCTTTTTTCAAGATTTCTGCTAAAATAGGTCTCATATATATATATATATATATATATATATATATATATATATATATATATATATATATATATATATATATATATATATATATATATATGCGTCATAGTGGAGTTTTTCAAGAATGTGAATGAGTGAATTAATACAGGATTTGATATAATGTATGGTTTCCTCTACTTTCATTCTTGCATTTATATATAGATGAAGGTCTGTGGTTCTGCATACAACGTCACCTTGGAGTCATAAGGTTCTATCTGCCTTCTGAATGATTTTGAGATATTGAGCTTCAAAATTTTTGCATTCTATATAGCAAACAGTATGTGTGTAACATTTGTTTTTTAATAAAGTCTTTACAAAAAGAAAAAATAATATATATATATATATATATATATATATATATATATATATATATATATATATATAAACATTTAATAATTTAAATAATTGTCATTTAATAAGAATGTCAATAACTTAATTTAATCTTATAATTCTAAGGTGACGACAATGACTTGATCTTTCTGTTTATGGCCCTTTTACTTGATTTCAGGATGCATCAATGCCATTCAGTAGGTCTATTGGAGATATTCATAAATATTCCTTGCAAATCTAATAAATATTGGAGACATACTCATTAAATAAACGCTATAAATCGCACTTCAGCAGTGTTTATTTGAAAGCGCACAAGAAAATCTGCTCTTGAGCAGCATAAATATTTGAGATGAGCAAGAAGTTTTGTGCATGAACATAGGAATTTGGGGTGCAAACAAATGCTCGTATTACATGATCGCAATCTCTCAGGCCATAGGTAAGATCTGTGTAAAAGACCTGCCACCACAGCTAGAAAAAATCCTAGAAGAAACACCAATATATGATACAATAATTGCACGTTATTTAGTTATATAAGATACACGTTTTACACAGTGGATGCCCTTACAGCTGCAACCTATCTCTGGAAAACATCCGTACACACTCATTCACACTCATACCCTACAGACAATTTAGCCTACTCAATTTACCTTTACCACATGTCTTGGGAATTGTGGGGGAAACCGGAGCACCCGGAGAAAACCCACGCAATCGCAGGGAGAATATGCAAACTCCACACAGAAATGCCAACTGATCCAGCCAAGGCTCAAACCAGCAACCCTCTTGCTGTGAGGCGACAGCACTACCTACTGTGCCACTGCGTCGCCAGAATTACTATTGTTATTATAAAAAAATAACAACAATAAAAAATAGCATTTTATATTATTATAATATAAATAAATTGTCAGCTATATTTACAACATTAGTTGTACTAATTAATACCAAAGAACAATTAAGTAGCTAGTGAAATTTCTGCCATGAAATTATGCGTGCACAGGCTGATGGGTTGCCTAATCTGCTCCTGCGTCATTAACTACATGGCGCAAGAGATTGGTTGCTGTCACCTCGGCAGCCAGTGGCCTTACTCCTCATTCGCTATTTTACACTGTTAACCAGAGGGGCGTTTTCCGAAACCCTCCTCCACCACAGCTCCACCTCTGTTTAGATCGGCTATGAGGGTTAAATTTATCATGTCATGTTTGCAGCAGCAGCAGCAGTTGTATTCTCAAACGGCATATACATCAACATTGCCATATACATATTCATTACCATACTAAATCTGGAGAGCATTCATGACAGAATTATATTGATAAAGATGTAGTACTTATAGATCTTTATACTTTGGCACTATCTTTCTAACTATTTGTGTCAAGATTATTGTAACTAAGTAAAATTTATTTAAATTAAAAATAAAAGTATGAACACATTCTTATTTATGTTTAACACCAGCAGAATATGTACATGCTTTATTATAATTATTAATATTATTAAAATTATGGTTAATAAACTTCTACTCAAGCTTACTTTTGTGAGCATCAACTGGCCACCTTTTTTGGAACAGTGAACTTGACCATAAGAGTAATTCACAACATCTATTTCTTTGTAACAGTGCAATTTTTGGGCCATTTCAGTGAATGACATTGTGTACAGTAGGTTACCAGACTATGATGTTATCAAACATTTAAGAGCAGTAAAGTCACTGCTGCAGCACCACTTAGACTTGTGGTGAAAAAAACTTATGAGAAAGTGGCTTTTGATGATTTCACAGGCTATCAAATGTTTCGTTTTTCTTTTTGATGATTTTAGAATGGCTTTTTGATCCTGTTACAATGAAAGACCTCTAACAAACCAGACATTCAAGAAAAAAAAAACTGGTTATACTGTTTATTTCAAGACTTAAGAAACAGTAAGACAGTAATATATATTTACAGCCAGTGTTGGGTGTAATTAGCTATAAATGAATTAGTTATTGTAATTAAATTAAGTATTTGCTGAAAATTTTAAGTGAGGGATTAATTTTAAATAAATGTTATATTATATATCTTTCTATATGTCCAATCGGTATAATCAAACACAGCTGGACTCAAATGAAGGTTTAGAGCCATCTCAAAGATGATCAGAGGAAATGAACAGCACCTAAGTTAAATATATGTGTGTCACAGCAAAGGGTCTGAATACTGAGGACCATGTGATATTTCAGGTTTTTTTTTTTTTTTTTTTTTTTTATCTGCAAAAATGTCAGCAATTCTGTAAACTTCATGAACTGTGCAAAAAAACAACAACAAATGGTTTTAAATCAAAAGTTCTCATTGTCTAAATTCTTACGAATACTCACAAGAGACCAAAACGCAGAGAAAATTATACTTTGTTTCACTTGGCCACCTTTTTTGGAACAGGGAACTTGACCACACACAAAACTGTTATTTGGGAAAAAAATATTGTTTTAATACATAAAATCAACAAATCATATGGGAGTCGTTGGGATAATTAGGTAAAAATAAATACATATTATAAGATAATGAAAGTATTTTTTGACCTTGCATGTATATCAGCCTGTGTTTGGAGACCCTCAAATCCAAAATATGACCTTTTTTAATGCATAATGGGGTTCTTTATTTACCAAACACTGGACACAGCCAACACTTATTTAGACATGAAAACAGATATTTTTTTCATTTAGCTTTTTCTAAGAAATGATGAAGCCTGTATTTGTGGTCTCTAAGCTCAGGCATTAGTATATACAGTTGAAACCAGAAGTTTACATACACTCTAAAAAAAGGAACATATCATTTTTTAAAATGTCTGATGGTAAATCATACCAAATATTTACTATTTTAGATTCGTTAGGATTATCTAAATGATTTACATTTACTTAATGCCAGAATAATGAGAGATTTTTTTTTTGATAGTTTTTTTTTAAATTATTTCTAGACAGTCAAAAGTTGACATACATTTACTTGGTATTTCTTAGCTTTGCTTTTAAACTGTATAACTTTGGTCAAATATTTTGGGTATCTATCCACAAGCTTCCATCAGTAGTTTGAAGGTATTTTGGCCCATTCATCCTGGCAGAATTAGTGTAACTGAGTCAGATTTGTTTGCTGTCTTGCTCACACAAGCTTTTTCACCCCTGCTCACAAATTTTCTATAGGATTGAGATCAGGGCTTTGTGATGGCCACTCCAAAACATTCACTATGTTGTCCTTAAAGCACATTTTAACTAATTTGGCAGTATGCTTCAGGGTCTGGTCTGTTTGGAAGGTCATGGGCAGGGTCAGGTCATGGTCTGTTTGGAAAACCCATTTGTAGCCAAGTTTTAATTTCCTCCTGCAGCAAAACAGCCCCACAACATGATGCTGCCGCCCCCATACTTCACAGTTGGGATAGTGTTCCTGGGCTTGTAAGCTTTCCCCTTTGTCCTTCAAATGTAACACTGGTCATTATGGCCAAACAGTTTTATCTTAGTTCCATCACAGGACATGCCTCCTAAAATTATTCTTTTCCCAGTGTTAGTAATTGTAATCTGGCTTTTTTGATGTTTCTGACTTGTTGATTGTCCTATGTTGTCACACAAGGAAGCATTCTGCTTGATGTTTTCCTTAAATACTATTCTACAGTTTTGCCTCCAATAAACTCAAATGTTGTCAGTTAGCTAATCAGAAACTTCCAAAAACCTTGACACAATCATCTGAGCCTTTCCAGATTCATATTAACCTTATTTTAATCTAAACTTGACTTTCAAGAAAACAATATCTCAAAGAAATCTCTCTCATTATTCTGCTATCAAGCATAACAGAAACAAATGTGATAATCCTAACTTACCTAAAAGAGAAAAAGTTCAGTCATATTAACATCTGTCTTTTTTAAAGCTTAAGGGCCTTTTTATACAGTGTATGTAAACTTCTGGTTTCAACTGTAACATAATTTTTAATAGATAAAGCTGTGGCACTTACCTCCCTCCTTAAATCATTTTCTCATCTCTGACTGTTCTAGAACTTTATGAAGTCTGTGAATCAGTTCATGCTTCAGATGCGCCTGATTGCCATTATATGTTCAAGAAGACGGTGATTCTGAAGAAGCAACTTGTGCATTAACTGATCCATTGAAGAGGCGCAGGGCTGTGAAAACACTTTGACGCTTTTGCCTTTGTGAATCTGGCAACAGCGCACTGGTGTTCAAGCTGTACTGTGTGAATATAGATGAGTTTCTGATCCCATTATCTAACCAGTTTAACTTGGAAATCCCCTTGGCTAAGTAATCGCTTTTGAAAAGCCTTTAAATATGAATGAGCTGTTTGTCTTGCTGTAGGGGTTACAGGGGGTGGATGAAATGATAATCAATGTTTTAATGGTGAAAGGCAGCGCTGAAATTAGTCATGATGAAGAATTGATGAGTGGAAATATTGCAACAAGGAAAGTGCATGATTGTGTTATTATAAATCAGAAAATGGAATTGATCAAACGATGGTTTGGTGTCGTCTTTGCTTATTGCACATCTTCAAAATAAAAATGCTATTGTGTTATTGCATATTAAAGACTAATTCAACATCGCATCTATTGCCTTTATCCAATAAACTGAGTATATGGGTTTATTAAATATGTGCTACTTTTGAATGTGCTGCCTGTAAGCTATGTTTATTTATAACCAATGCTTTGTTTTTGTTATTTTCCTCTATTAGCAAATCAATCAATCCAACATAGGCTCATTCTGAAAACGTAGCCCTAAATACATTTCTGGAGATCACAAATTATGTAGTTAGACGTATGCATGACTGAATTTCATCTTTAAAACGAACGCTACAACGTTCTTTTTTGCAATTATTAGCTGATCGCTTACTTCCATATGGACGGCTTTCTCCGCTGTTACCAGTTTGTCCAGCTAGCTCGCCATGCATGTTGGTGGACTTAAGAAACAGAAAGGAGTTGACCACGATGACGGGGTTCGAGTCTGGCAGGGAACGGTTCCTGAAAGCTACTAAGATAAAAAAATAAATAAATAAACAAGTAAATAACAGGGTGAGAATGTGGTAAAATCTGAAAACATGGTAAAAATCAGGTGAGGGTTTTTCTTTTCTTCTGTTCGGTTTTGGGAAGTGGGTGGTTGGGTCAATCTGTGCATCTGAAAGCACTTTTGGTTGGGTTTAGGGAAGGAGGAGGGTGGCTCAGTCGATCGGTCAGTCGGGCATTCAGTCGACAACAGCAGGCATGAATGGCACTTGCGAGAGAAATTTAAGATCTGAAAAAGCATACACAGCGACCTCTGGTAGATTCGCCAAAACAAAAACTGCAAAAAAATTTAACTCCTGGGTTGTATTTGGCACTCTCCAGAAATGTATATGGGGTACGTTTTCAGAATGAGCCTGGGTTGCATCAAGTGATATTATTTATAAATCACTTTTTAGGAACAAACTCTTTATAGGAACAAACAGTGTTCAGGCATGAGTTCCCCGGACTCGATCCCGGTCGTCGTCCACCGCGGCCGGCTCCGGCTCCTCCTCCGGGGCCTCCGCTCCGCTCCGCTCCTCCGGCCACGTAAATCGCGGTCTCCAGAAACGTCAGCGGGGCTACGTTTCCAGAATGAGCTTGGGTTGCATTCATTAGTCTTATTTACCAAACAGGGTAAATTTGTGTGAGAGCACAATTCCAAAGTCGTGCTGATATGTGAAAAGTCCTGCAAATAATTTAACAACTATGCGCAAATGAAAGCACACAAATGCACATCTTATTGCATATTGATCAATGCAATAATGCAAATAAGCAGAGCCATTGGTCATGAGGGGCGAGTGATCTGTATGACCAGGCTATATAATTTTTCTTCCTCTACTGGGGTAAGGTTAAAGACAGAACTTACAGTAAGCCTTATCTGACTGTTTATTTTGTGAGATAGTCAACATGGTATAAATTGTGCCTGCTGTTTGTATTTTTGACAATATTAGGCACAATGAAAACAGATTGCACAATGTCTGACGAAAGTAAGATTACGCTGATATTACATGACTCATCCTAGTTGTTAGTTTGTTCTTTAAATTCCTGAAGCAAATTAAATATAACATATTTAGCAAACAATACGTTTAGTTGATGTGTTCCTCTCTCAATGGAAATAAATATGTGGAAAAAACATGTATTTTCTGCCTTTTCAAAATTTATTTTTTATTTTTTTTGTACTCATTTGGTCTTAAATAATGGTAATTTAAGTAGTACAAATTTGTTAAATCACGTTGTGTAAATAATTTATTACTTACCTCATGTAAAAAGTGTCTGACCAGGAAACTCCTACAAATGCACATTCAGTATGGTCAGGCAAACAATAGCTGTTTCAATGACTTTTTGGTGATTTGGGATTTTTCTCTGCGTGTGTTTACTAAATACCAGCAATACTGTTTTAATGCCAAATAGAGCGTTTTTGCTAGAGCAAGCAGTTAGTAAATCTTGCCCTTAATATATTTTTTTTAATAATAACTTAATAAAAGTTTATGAACTTAATGAAACACTAATTTAATGAAATATAACACTAATCTACCAAATATAAGAATAAACAGATAATTAAAGAACATTTAAAAGGGTTCTACTGTTAATTTCAACATTAACAAATGCAACATTTTATATATTTATAATGAGAAAATAGTAATGATATACAGATTTGTATTTATTAACTAACATTAACAATCATTATTAATGTAAGGTATTGAACCTTGTTGTAAAAAGTTGAATAATTTATCTTATAATAATAATTATTATTCAGATATTGGCCACATTTGTGAACATATCAGTCTGATTCACAATTACCCCAGACCTTCTATCAATTCAGCATTAGTTATTACATAAAACAGTATTCTCACTGGAGCGGAATCGCAGACAAAAATCAGAGGTCAAATTAAAACGGTTTTCTCATGGACTATTTAAAGATAAAGAAGGATAGATTCATAAAATTGTAAGGGACCTTTATATTCCCTGTGGAAAAACATTCCTTCGCTATCTTTGAACAAAGTTCACAAAGCTTCAATTAACTGTAAGGTTTCAAGTTGTGCCTCATCCCATTTCCTTTCGGTTTTCAAGGTAGTTTGAAATCCTCTGAGGCTCTGTCTCCTTGTTAATATAGCATATTATTGTACAATATCCTTTAATAACAAAGCCAAGGCTTCTGTTCTGCCGGATGTTTGATGTTTGATTGAGTCGTCTTTTTCATTTGGACTTGACTATTTATATTTTATATTTTGGTGTGTGTGTGTGTGTGTTTAGGATGGAAATGAATGAGATGCAGTGAAACTCTCCACCAGTTTACTGTGTGTGTGTGCTGTTTTAAAGCACGTCTACTTTCCTCCTCTAAATCCCCTCCTCTCTGCTCATCCATCCGACTGGAAATCTTCTAAACACCAGCACAATGGGACTGCAGTGATGGCAGCCTGTTTAATAGGAGCTGATCCCCAGCTGTTTAAATATGCTGTCTGTTTTACAGCAGCAACTTTGCAAGCTTCTTAATTGATACTAAGACTTTGTGAAAGCAGTATGGCTGCCTGGTGCTGCAAGGTGATATGGACTGGAATGCCATTGTTCTCTTTCACAAATTGGTGCTCTTTATTGAGGACCACCGTGACTTGATCCATTGTCTCTGGTACAATCAGCAACATGGTGGATTGCGCCACCCTAAACATGCTTCAAGGAGACACTGAAACAGGCAGTAATTTGTTTAAAGCCCTTCGGTCAACAGTGTTCTCAAACATAAGGTTTTATTTGCTTTGTCTGTTTTATTGCCTCTGGATCCAGATTTTCCCATTCAGCCTTCTTTTGGAGCCTTCCCCCCAGGGCCACCCTCCTATTTCTCTGTTTGTTGCTTGTCCTGTCCGTAACCCTCAGTCTCTTCTCTCTCTTTTTTTTTTGCTTTCTTTAAAGCTCACTGTCCTGTCGTGGTCTCGGTTATTGCTTACTTTGTTTCGCTGTAGTTGCTGCTGTCAGGTTTCTCCATGAGAAGTTTATTGCTGCCATACAGAATGTATTTGTCTCACTAGGAGGGTCAATATGAGCAGATGATGGAAGGGCTGTTGATAATGAAATGTGAGTGGGTAGCGTTGCAAGGACAGTAGACACATTCTCCTGCTCACCCAGCTGTATGCACCTGCGTTGGGGAAAGAAATGAGAGCAAATATGGATGGAGGGAGTCAGGGGACTTTGGGAGGGTTTTGAGACTTGGGAGAAATAGAAGAATAAAAACCTCGAAAATAAAACATCACATTTTCTTTGGTGATTTTTTTGGTAACAATTTAAAATAATGGTTCATCAGTTAATGTATGTACTAACACGAGCAAACTATTAATAATACATTTATTACTGTATTTATTCATCTTTGTTGATGTTATTTAAATGAGACTGTATAAAATGGCCGTCATTTCAACTGATAAAAAAAACTATAAAAATTTTACAGTCAAAATCTGTAACCTGGTTAATGGTATGTTTCCTTAATGTTTACGGCGAATAACCGTAAATCGACTTTCCCAGAATTCCCTGTATGGAACATCACTTTTTATACTTTTATACTTTTGTTGACATTACCAAGGATCTTTTTATTTGTTTCCCCATCAGTTATGTACATTAGAGATTTATGTTATATCTAATGTTGATAAACAATGTTTATTTCATGACTTTAATTTTATGCGTGTTACCATACTGGTGTTTAGTAGCTGTGTGAATGACACTAAGCACCTTCTATATTAATACACTTTTCTGCTTGTGGGAAAAGTTGATAGTGATGAGCATTGGTCCATTATGTAACTTCCTCATCCCTTCCTGCATATGGGTGTGCTAACGTGTCTGTGTAACAAAAGATGTGTAGATATTGGTAATTCAAAATACAGACATATTACCTTTATAAATTAATGTAATACGGTAGTTTACCATAAAAATTAGAAATTACTTTTACGTTTTGTACTGCAATTGCCGTTTGGTTCTTATCAAATCAAGATAGTCAGGTTTTGCACACCAAATATCATTTTTTTTACTCAAAAAGTTAAACTAAAAACATAATTTTTAACGCAAAACATTGCATTAAATGCTAAAAGAATGCAAATGAGAATACAGTCAGATGTTTTATTGTCCGTTTCTTGAATTGTGAATAAATTGTGAACTTACAATGCATAATTAATATTAAAAAGCACTTTGGAATTTAATAATGCATTAGTTAATTATGATTAATAAATGTTTTACAAGATTACTTATACTTAGTTTATAATAGTAAATACAATCAGTACCATTAACTAATGAACCATTATTCTAAAGTGTTACAGATATTTTTTTTTTATGTCAGACATTAAAAACCATTTTTAAATCTCGCAAGTCACTGTTTTCCTTTATTTGCACCTTGTAATATTATCTCTTTGTAATATTAGTTTATCACACATTTAGCTCATTAGTTCATCACACATTTGCTTTTTTTTAATTGTATCTCCCATTCGTGTTTTATTTTAAACTCATGGCACACCACAAATAAAATGATAATAACAGACATAATAGTGTTATAATCAATTTCAGAATTTTTTTGTAGAATAAGAACAATAAACAGACGGACAATCAGAGTTTTTCAGTGCATAAGTTTTTTGTGCTTGTATTACACGAAGGTATACTGTAGTATTTTTCATTTATTTATTTTCCTTCAGCTAAGTCCCTTATTTTTGACATTATAGGCACAATGAGAATGATATCTGAGGAAACTGAAGGTTGTGCTGGTATTACAGGACCACCCTAGTTGTTTTTACTGAGTTGTCTTAATTCTTGAAGCAAATTACAAGTAACATATTTGGCAATCAATATGTTCAGATAATGTGTTCATCTCGCATTAAAAATAAATATGTGGGGGGGGGGGGGGCATGCATTCTCTGTTCTCTTAAGTGCCTCTTGTTGTTTTTGTTTGTTTGGGGGTGGCTTTTTTGTGTTAAATAATAGTGCAAATACCCTTTATTTTGAGCAGTGCACATTTTATAAATCACGTTTTTTTATTTATTTTAATTCTTACCTCCGGTAAAAAGTGTCTGATGAGGAAACTCCTACAAATGCACATTCAGTAAGGTCAGGCAAACAAAAGTGCTGTGTCCATGCCTTTTTGGTGATATTCCTCTCTGCGTGTGTTTAATAAATACCAGCAATACTGTTTTAATGCCAAATAGACAGTTTACGCAAGAACAAGCAGTTTGTAAATCTTGCCCTAAATGTTTTTTTAAACAGTAACTTAATGAGAGTTAATGAACTTAATGAAACACTAATTTAATCAAATATATTTTTGACATTTAATACACAAATAAAATAATACACAAATAAAATGATAACAACAGAGAAATATTATTGTTATAATCACCTTCAAAACTATTTTTTTTTTGTAGAATATGAACAATAAAAAGACAGACAATTGATCAGTTTTTTCAGAGTATGCTTTTTGTGCTTATAATAAATAAAGCTATAGTAGTATTTATTCATTAATTTTCCTTCGGCTTGATCCCTTATTTATCTGGGGTCACCACAGCGAAATTAACAAGCAACTTATCCAATATATGTTTTACGCAGTGGATGCCCTTTCAGATTCAATCCAGCACTGGGAAACACCCATACACTCTCACAATAAAACCCTCATACACTATGATCATTTTAGCTGATTCAATTCACCTATAGTGGATGTCTTTGGACTGTGGGGGAAACCGGAGCACCTGAAGGAAACCCACACAAACACAGGGAGAACATGCAAACTCCATACAGAAATGTCAACTGGTCTCAAATCAGAGATCCTTCTTGTTGTGAGGTGGCAGTGCTAACCACTGAGCCCCCGTGCTGCCTCGTGTATTATTATAATATAGTGTAATGCTTTTATTGTCATTCCTGATGTAAATCTCACAAATTAAAATTACGATTCCCACATAATTTCACTATAAATCTTTTAACTTTATATCTCAAAGTATTTCTTTAAATCAAAGTAAAAAAAATTTCCAAACAGTTTTAACTTTATATGATAGATTTTAACAATATCTAACAGTATTAGTAGACTGTCTGCTTAATATCTGTAGATACTGCTTCTTTAACAGACATTTAACTGACGATAAGAAACTTTGGAACATGTCAACTTACACCAACTCTAACCTTAACCTAACAGTCTACTTATAATCTAATGAGAATTAGTTGGCATGTAGATGCAATGTGAATTCAACAAACGGACCATCAAAATAAAGTGAGACCATTTTTTTTTTTTTTCCCAGCTGATGAATGATAACTCTTTTTAAAGCTTTTAAAGCATCAGACAACAAGATTCTAACCAATGCTTAACAATCAATGTTATCATGTATCTGTGAGGATGGTAGTACATTTTTCAGAACTGTTACATTTTATATATTGTTACTGGTCTAAAGAACAAGAGATTTTTATTTATTTTATATAATATAATAATATATATTTATAATACATTTTTAAAATAATTTATTATTGTTGATTTATATTTGAGGCACAGTGTCTCAGTTGTTTGCACTGTCGCCTCACAGTAATAAGGTCGCTGGTTTGAGTCCCAGTTGGGCCAGTTTGTTTTTTCATGTGAGGATTGCTTGTTACCCCGTGTTTGTGTGGGTTTCCTTCAGGTGCTACTTTCCCCCACAGTCCAAAGACATTCATTCATTTATTTTCTTTTTGGCTTTGTCCCTTTATTAATCCGCCACAGCGAATAAATTTATTAATTAAGCCACAGCGGATTGAACCGTCAACTTATCCAGCATGTTTTACACAGTGGATGCCTTTCCAGCTGCAACCCATCTCTGGGAAACCAAAGACATTCACTATAGGTGAATTGGGGAAACAAAATTGGCCATAGTGTTTGAGTGTATGTGTGAACGTGAGCATGTATGGGTGTTTCCCAGTTTTGGGTTGCAGCTGGATCATGCAGGGCATCCACTGTGTAAAACATTTGCCAGAATAATTGGTGGTTCATTCGGCTGTGGCGACCATTGATAAATAAAGAACTAAGCTTAGGAAAAAATAGTGAATATTTAATATTTTGTTATTGTTAGTTAAAATGCAAAAACCTCAAAATACTGTCTGACTTTTAAATTTACATTGAAAATGAGCATTTATCTCAAACTCCTATGTTTATGTTGAGTTATTTCATTTTAAAGACTGTTAAAACTGTGTATTTTTTGCCATAAACTTGAAATAACTGAACCTAAGGACAGGAGCCTGATAAAAATGCTTATTTTTGAAGGACATTTTAAATAGCTTTTAGAGGTTTTTTGCATCTGAACTCTTCATTTTTATAACCACAGTTTTACTACAAAGCTGTTGCTAAACTATAGTAACTGTAGCAAAGCCATGCACTAGTAGTGCATAGTTACTTACCATGGTTGAACTACAAAAAAACAAGATTTTTTTTAGTTTTAGTTTTAGTAAAGTCATGATTAACTTTCAGTTTTAGTTGCAGTAAAAGCATGATTAATTTTTGGGAAGGGTAAGATACTAAAAAAACTGCTTGAATACACTGAAGGTTTTGATTGGCTTGAAAACACTTGCCAAATCAGCTCTGGCCTCTGCCCTGTGCCTCGAAGATGAAACTACAGCTCTGAATGGCATCATTAAAGTCCCCCACCATGTCCACTTTGTGGAAAATGGACACTGCAATTGCTGGTTCAGCCTCGCTTGTAAATTTGAAGGCATTCAGAAAAAAAAAGAAGCAGCATGCGTTTACGTGTCCCCTCAACCTTGATCAGGTCAATAAAGCTGCAGCGCTGGATGATATAAGCTCTATGATGGGCACAGAGGTAATGAGAGAGCCTTTGATGCAGAGTTGAAGAAAATTAATCTGACCTGATAGAATAGAAAGGGAAATGAAACGGCCAAATATCACCCAATAGAACGACCGAGATTTTATCTCTCACAAATGAAATGTCGCAGACGGTACTTCATCCAGACATCCTCACCTGACGATCCATCAAACCATCATTCGTCAAGGGTATGTTTTTTTTTTCAACTTTGTTATTCTCGTGCACTTCCAAGTCTTACTTTAGAACTGTTTGAAACTCTCTGCAAAGGAAATGGGCTTTCGGGTGACCTATAAATCCTTCATCGCTCACAAAAGTCCAATCAATTGCCTGATGTCTGCTAGCCACTCCAGAGAGGTAAGGTCACAAAGTTAGACGTCCCCGATGCTCCTAGCTCTGTCACACTCTGATTCTCTTGATGCTTTCCCTCTGAATTTGGCACTCAGCAGACCTTCTTTCTCTGACTCCTAGTATCAAAACAACAGTCATTAGGCAAATTTGCTTTGGTGCAAGATTATGTTAATTATTGCCAAATTATCACTTCATTAAAGCGGGCAGAGATAAATCTTTTTGATGGAATGGTTGCAGAATGAGAAAATAATGATCCGACTGTAAGAAATAAATAATTGCTCAAATGAAATAAATAACTAATCAGAGGGAGCAGGCAGCAAGCCGTTCTCTCGCATCACAATAGGATGTGACAGAACGAGATTTGCAGACAGTGGTGAGACCACCCATTCCTTCCAGAAGCCTTTTTTTTTTCTATAGCGGGACCCATATACTTTCCTAATTGAGGTATACATTAATCATTCCAAATACCAATTATAATGAAGGCCTTCATCAGCCTTTGTTTCCAAAACAAAGTGTGCTGCTCCAAGGAAAGACTGCGGTGTAATTTTGTAGATTGATGTCTCCATAATAATCATTATTATTGTAGGTATTATCCTCATGACAAATTTTTGCTCCGCTTCTTTCAGGGCGAGCGCAATTATGTTTGAATGCCACCGCCGCTGCAAACACGGCAGCGAAGGCATTCAGACTTGTTCCGAGATGCCGTAGCCTACCACATTATACCTGAATGTGTGTCAGAGGAGATTATAACGCTGGAGCCAGTGCCCAAGTACAGTATGTTCTAACTCTGGTCTTAGAACGGTGGAAAGATTGGATTGCCATGGCAACGTCAGCAGGACACCTCATTCCCTGTTGCTGGCCTGTGGTTGGTGGCACATAAAAACAGATGGGATGGGTTTGGCTTCAGAGAGCATACGCTCACATTGGTGAAGTCTCAGTGCTTGCGTTGGGCTTTTGTCTTTAATCCTGGGAAGCGTGAGTAATTCATTGTGGCCAAGTACAATTAGAGTGCCGTCTGTACTGTATTTACTGCACGCACCTTTTGTTATTTTACCTTATTAGTCTCTTACTAGTTTTGTGCTGGTGATGTGTTCTGCCACGTCTCTGCTGGGTTCCTGTAGGGATAATTTGACTAAGTGCAAGCCATAAATCATGTTTACATGCACTTCGGAAGTTCATCAAAGTATATATCAGGAGGCAAGCACTGTTTCCCGACTGCCTGAAACCCTTTGGTTGTAGTCCTCGGTTTCCGCCTTTTGAACATTAACATCAGAGTATTGGATATGTAGATATGGAAATAGATTTGACAGACAAACAAACAAACTCAAATTTTTTCCAAGTGATGTTTAACAAAGATATGATCTTTCAACACATTTTTAAATATAATGCTAATTTCTTATAAGTATTTTCTTTTGTCTTTGCCATGATGACAGTCGTATTAATAAAATGAGTAATATCATTAATACATTACCTGACAAAAGTCTTATTGCCTATCCCTATTTTAGGAAAAACAAATACTACCTTTTGGCATCAGAAGTGGCTTATATGAAAGGCAAAGGCCTCTAGATTACACTTATTTCACCAAAATAAAACATGATCATGCCTTGATTTTTAATTATTTAATTAGGACAGTAAGGTCTGACTTGGCTTAGATAAAAGTCTTGTCACTTAACAGAAATGATGTACAGTATAGAATATAAGGTCATGCTGCCGTGGAAAAATAATTAATATTGTGAGCTCCCATGAGTTTGGAGGACTGCCTCCATACATCTCTGCAATGACTCAAATAACTTATTAATAAAGTCATCTGGAATGGAAAGAAAGCAAAGAAAGCGTCCTTGCAGAGTTTATCAAGATACACTGAAAAAAGATTATTCAGAGATGATTCCTTGATTTACTCAATATTTTTATGTTAAGTGGCTGTAAACAATTAATTTGGGCTGAATTTAAACAAACAAATTTAAGGTAATTTTTTATTTTATTTTATGTAATTTGTTGGTTTAAATTCAACACTAATAAATTGTTTGTAACAGTTTTGCAAACATTATTTTTTTTCAGTGTACTTAGGATTAATTTTGAATGCTTCCTTCTTCATCTTACCCCAGACATGTTCAATAATGTTCATTTCTGGTGACTTGGCTGGCCAATCCCAAAGCACCTTGACCTTCTTTGCTTTCAGGAACTTTAATGTATCAGAAGGAGTGCTTTCCTGCTTAATCATTTGCCCTCTCCTGTGATTTGTAAGGTAATGGGCAGCACAAATGTCTTGATATCTCAGGCTGTTGAGACTCTTCAGTTTGGGGACCTGCGAGAGGCATGTCCCCATACTGAATGTAACCCCAAACTATGATTTTTTTCCTTCACCAAACTTGACTGATTTCTTGGGTCCATAAAGGTTCCAATATGTCTTCTGCAGTACTTGTGATGATCAGGATGCAATTCAACAGATTGAAAAAATCTACCTTCTGACACTTTTCCAAATGACCAACTAAGTCAAGTTATTATTAGTTGCTGTTACAGCTGGGATTGATGACAAGACTTTTGTCAGGTAGTATATAGTAATATTAATACTACTATTTAGCTTGAAGTGGTTTACTAGGTAAGTTAGGTTAATTAAGCAAATCACTGGACAAAAGTAGCTTTTTCTGAAGCTAATCAAGAAAGATGGCTAATAATGTTATTTATGTTTTTTGTTAAATATACAGCCCAGCCTAAAACTATTCATACCCTTGGATTATAATGCATTATGGGCTTGACTGTATATATGTTTTTTACATATTTCCCAAATTATGTTTAAGCGAGGAAAGACATTTTCACAGTGTGTCTGATAATATTTTTTTCTTCTGGAGAAAGTCTGATTTGTTTTATTCTGGCTAGAATAAAAGCAGTTTTTTAAATTTTTTTATTTAAAGACATTTTAATGTCAAAAATATTAGCTCCTTTAAGCTATATATTTTTATATATTTATATAAAGTCTAGAGAACAAACCATTGTTGTACAACAACTTGCCTAATCATCCTAACCTGTAGTTAACCTAATTAACCCAGTTAAGTCTTTATATATCTAGTAAAATATAATTTTTTTGTCATCATGACAAAGATAAAAGAAGTCAGTTATTAGAGATGAGTTATAAAACTATTATGTTTAGAAATGTGTTAAAATAGTTTCTCCGTTAAACAGAAATTGGGGGAAAAAACAGGGGGGCTAATAATTCAGACTTCAACTGTATTTTCCCGGCAAACTAAAACACATTAGACAGAAGAAAAATACAAAAGGAAATACTGCCTTGTTATCCTTGCTCTGTTGAACATGACTTGGCAAATGTTTGAAAAGAATTGAAATATTCACAGGATGGCTAATGATTTTATCTTCCACTGTATGTTTGACCTCATTATAAAGTAATTGTCCTAGAGAAATCAGCCTTTTTCAGTTTCTGCATTTCATTGCCATCACTTAAAATATCCCTTTGTGTGCTTATTATAATTATGTTTCATTACATTTTTCCGGAAGACATTTTGGCTGGGATTTTACAACATAAAGTTAGATTCCTGTCACCCTCTGTCTGTTAAATCACGATTACGCTGGTGAGCCCCGTCTACATGTTCACTAACACAAAGCTTTTGCTTCTCAGGCCAGTCTTCCGTATTCTGACACGACAGCATCTTAAATCTAGATTTCAGAGTGCAGCAAGATGAAATAAACTGTTGCCTTTGGCTGAGCTGAGTCCAATGCTTTTGCATTTAGATCCCTGTGACTTCATGCCTTTTTGCTTTTCCTTTCCCTCCACTTATCTTTTCTCTTTCAGCCAAGCAAGGAAATTGCTCCTCTCAATCGGTTGCTGTAGTAGCCCAGTGAAATGTATTTTCCTGATGCTCCTCTGTCTGAGCAAACTGAAACCCAGTGGCCGTAGATCACATAATCCCCTCAGGGTCCACTGTAATGGCACTGCAGCGTTCCACTGAAACTGGCCGGTTGCGTCATCTGAATATAGTTATGTCTTCCTGTTGCTTTAAAATGACTTGGAGAAGGTTTCGAAGGAGATGCGGCAGGCATTCAGCAGCCTCTTCCGCTGGAGTTATTTACCATCATGAAAGCAATTGCAGAGACCTTATATAACTCCCAAGTTAAGTGATGTGAATAAAGGCGCGATCGCAGCAGAGCATTATCGTGATTTCAGTAGCTCTGCAGATCCCGCTTCCCACAAACTGTAGATTGAACCTGCGACCTTTGTGTTGGCGGTTGAGATGTTTTGATTTTAGCATATGATTTGGCCACCGTGATTAAATAAACATGGCAGAGTGGGCTCTAAGTCATTGTGAACTGATGGCAGACTCCATACCCTACAAGGTTATGGAAATGTCCCGGTGGTAACATTGTTTATGGATTATAGACCTCTGTGGTTCTTCTGCGAGACAGCCGCTGCTGAAATATTAGCCGTAGCGCAAATAAACAACAGGCTAGTTTTCCATGCACTAGTCAACAACAATACGGCTATAAATGTAATCTGCTGTCTGTATAATTCGCAACTATCTGCTCTCTTTTTAATACAGCTGCACCTCTGATGATCTTCCCAAGTCACACTCCAGAGACACAAAATCCAATTTAGTCCTCCCGCTGTACTCCATACACCTGTCCTCTGAGCTCTGGGCTCATTTTCAGCTTTTTGTTTCCACCTTTAATTAACAACTGAGAAAACAAAGGTAACATGCACCACTAAATAGTGCAATGTCTCACAGTTCAGCTGAGACTTCCATCGGCCACCATATTACTCTCAAATGGATTGAATCCCATTCTGGCATGCTCGCTCGCAAAGTACACTAATATGCCGTGTTGTATTATTCATTTATTCAATGTGGGTTACCATGGAAATGTGTTCCTTTTGTTAATTGCCACTGATTATATGTTTACATTTTAGATTTAGATGATATGTTTTTACACTTTTTTGATTCAAGCAGCAGATATTTTGTTCCAACAAAAGACACAGCATTAAAATGGGTTGTTTATAGATATTCAACCTGTCACCATTTTTCTCAGAAAACACATTTCTAAAGATGCCGCTGACTTGAAATGTTCACCAGATGTTGATAACAACCGAAGAAATACATTTATGAAAAGAAAACAAATCTAATTCGTTCACAAACTAAGTTATTTGTAAAAAAAAAAAAAATGAAATGACGCAGAGAAAAAGTATTGAACACATGAAGAAAGGGAGGTGTAAAAGGGCAGTGAATGCCCAGACAGCAGCTGAAATCTCTCAGAAATTATTCAGCAATAGGGGTGTTAAAATGAATAGTTTCTTCAGTGCGATGCAGACGCGGACAAATCGGTATCGGTTCAGTAATAATCACAACTGGTTATTATGTACTGACGTCATTTATCTCATATGCGCTATGGGAGGCTAGCTTGAGTATTTAAAACTCTCTCTCTCTCACTGTGGGCCATTTGACCTGCTGACATGACTTTTTCTCTTCTCTTGGCTGTTACAGCGATACTTCTGAACACACATGTGTGCATCTGCAGAGTTTTCTCCACCGCGTCTATCATGGATCAGCTGTGATCGCCGCTGAAGTTTATCAGTGTTTATCATTGTTAAACAGCACCAAAGCGATAGAGCCAATTGCAGGCCTTTCTGTTGAGCGTGTGACCAATCAAAGGGGTGTAAGAAACTACTTGCTAGATTGGGCTCAAAAAGCGAGCGGGATGTTTATTTTAGTTTTTTTGCTATAAATTCTCATGTTGTTCTGTACATGTACTTGAGTTTTTTTAAGGTACAGTTCATATATATTTCATTGCTGTGTTTAAAGTAAAAAAAAATGTATTACAAATAGTATATATATATATATATATATATATATATATATATATATATATATATATATATATATATATATATATATATATATATATATATATATATATATATATATACAGTTGAAGTCAGAATTATTAGCCCCCTTTTGACTTTTATTTTCTTTTTTAATAGTTCCCAAATGATGTTTAACAGAGCAATGACATTTTTACAGTGAGTCTGATCATATTTTTTTTTCTGGAGAAAGTTTTATTTGTTTTATTTCAGCTAGAAATAAAGTAGTTATTTATTTTCTAAAAAACATTTTTGGGACAAAATTATTAGCCCCTTTAAGCTTATTTTTTTTTCTCGATAGTCTACAGAACAAACCATCATCATACAATAACTTGCCTAATTACCCTAACCTGCCTAGTTTACCTTATTAACCTAGTTAAGCCTTTAAATGTCACTTTAAGCTGTATAGAAGTGTCTTGAAAAATATGAAGTAAAATATTATTTACTGTCATCATGGCAAAGACAAGATAAATATGTTATTAGAAATAAGTTTTTAAAACTAATATGCTTAGAAATGTGCTGAAACAATCTTCCCTCCATTCAACAGAAATTGGGGGAAAAATAAACAGCATCATTGATGCACCCAGATATCAAACTGAACCGAATTGAAGGCTGGATAATTTTAACCAAACGGAAACGTGAGACCAGTGTAGGTTCACACTTTTATTCAGGAACCCTCTGCTCTTCCTCATTTTTAATTAATATAAGCTGCTTCAGTTGAAAATCTACATTACCCTACCCAGGCTTATTCTGAAAACGTACCGCTATATACATTTTGGAGAGCACTTAAATATGTCCCAGGAGCTATGTTTTTTTAAGTTTTTTTTTTTTTTTTTTTTAATTCACCAGAAACCGCTGTAGACTGACTGACGATTGACTGACCTGCCCTCCTCCTTCCCTAAATCCAACCAATTTTAAAAAAACAGATTGCCCCACACACTTACCTTAACCCAACTGACAGTTTAAAAAAAGCAGTCCATAAAAAGAAAAGCCATCATGGTAGCCTGATTTTCACCACATTTTCAGATTTGACCACATTCTCACCCTGTTATTTACTTTTTTATTTTATTATTTTTTGCTTGGTTTTATCTTACCCATTTTCTGGAACCGTTCTTCACCGGACTCAAACCCCATCGTCATGGTCAACTCTCTACATCTCAAGTCCGCTGATCTTCATGGCGATCTACAGGACAAACTGGCAACAGCGGGAAAGCCGTTTATTTTAAAGACAAAATGCAGCCATATGTATTTCTGGCTACATAATTTGTGATTTCCACAACTGAATAAAAGGGGACTTTTTCAGAATGAGCCTTTGTTGCAACTACCAGGAGGATGAAGATGAAACCAGGGTGGACATTTCAGCAAGACAACTTTTTTGAGTATCATAGTAATATGATTTAACTATATGCATTTATTAATGCCTGGAGCTAATGCCTCTGGCATCATAAACTAAAAATTAAATAACACTTTTGCAACTTTTTGTTTTATTTATGCTTAATACCATTTATATAATATTTCCACTTTAAGATTATTATAAATTATACAATTTGCATTGTATGATAGTATTTATTTTGCACAGAAAAACTACAATTAAACAGTCCCCATTGTAGAAAAAAAAAACAGCAATTTAAAGCTGTCTTAAACCTCATGCTTCATCTTTGGCCTATGTTTTGACATTAATTAGTGCTGAGACAAAGTGTGTTTCTTCAATGTATTTAAATTGATAACCTCATTGTAAACATTTATTTTTAAAGATAAATGGGAGGCAAAAGGACAAAAATAAAATGTTTGTTTGTTACAAAGAGTTACACAACAACAAAACTGCCATTAATAGCCTGTTAACAGGTGTGTGTTGTCGTCTTGTGCATTCCAGCACCCACAATTCTTGTCTTTTAATTGCCCACTTGGTTTTTTGCACTTGAGGAAGGTGCATTGCTCATGTCTGATTGAGAGTTGATTAGTGAATGAGTTCTCCACTTCCCCATGAATGGTGTTTAGATGCCTGAGATCGCAAAGTTTCAGTTCGTGACAAAGGGCTTGTGATTCAGCGACGTTTCACTGAAATGTGTGATCTGTATGAGTCAGATGTCACAGTCATTGTGCTATAGATTTGCACTCACGTATGATGTTGTTCAGGCTCCTCTATGACAGCGAGACATGGATACTGTGAGGGAGGAAAATTAGATGGCAAATTTCCTTTCATTCTAGCCTAGGTTTGTTTTCAATTGTTTTGCTCAGAAACATGAATGAATTTAGGGAGCTGTCTTGTAGCTAAAGATTAGATGTCAAACACCATATTCCCAAATAATTAAATGTAACTTGTTTTTACAAATTGGCTAACTTTGTACCTTTACTTGCTTTTTGTTTTGTTTTTTATTTTTTTTATTTTTTTACATGTATGTATATATATATATATATATATATATATATATATATATATATATATATATATATATATATATATATATATATAGTTGTTTTTTTTGTTGTTGTTTTTTTAGCTCTGCTGTGATCTGGGATGTACCAATTCACATTACTTAGCATCATAGTCTGCGTTTGTTTTTTACTACACAGGCTCATTGTGGTTATATACATATGTACCCCTATCTACATTTGTGGAGACCACAAAATATGTACCCAGAGGTGCGCCTGGCTCCATTTTGTCTGTAAATGATCGGTATGGGGCCGTATGATACTGCCGACAGCTTCTTTTCCTTTTCGCACTACCGCTGACAGCTTACCTGAGTATGGCCAGCTTTTCTCGTCTTATCACTTTGCCCAATAGCTTGCTACATAGGGTGGTGGACTTGGGATGTGGAGTGGAGTGGACCATGACAATGTGGTTCGAGTCCAGTGGAGAATGGTTCTAGAAACCAGGCAAAACAAAAGCAAAAAATAAATAATTAAATAAATAAATAACAGGCTGAAAACATAGTAAAAACATGTGGCCAAAATGGCTTTTCTTTTTCTAGATAGCTTTTGAAAACACCTTGTTAGGGCTCCAAAAATAATTAAACAGAATAATAAAATTATTATGATTATTATGACAGCTCTTTAGATCTCATCTTGGGAGTTGACAGCAACAGATTCTAAATGCAAAAAGCACACTTGAAATGAACTCTGGACATTTTATCTGCTCATTGTAATTGGGATGATGAGGAAATAACACACACTAGGCCATGGAACAGCTTAGAAGCCATTGTCCAATTACTTTTGGACCCTTAAAAAGTGGGAGGCACATATGCAAACT
Source organism: Danio rerio (assembly GCF_052040795.2). Classification (NCBI taxonomy): domain Eukaryota; kingdom Metazoa; phylum Chordata; class Actinopteri; order Cypriniformes; family Danionidae; genus Danio; species Danio rerio. Next base: position 44,551,219 of record NC_141034.1, read on the forward strand.
GTTGTAATTCCTACACGGTTCACCTGATTTGGATGTAAATAGCCTCAAATTAAAGCTGACATTCTGCAATTAAAGCACATCGTTTGTTTCGTTTCAAATCCACTGTGTTGGTGTATAGAGCCAAAAATGTCAGAATTGTGGCAATGTCCAAATATTTATGGACCTAACTGTTTATTGGCCCCTAAGCTCTCAATCAACTTTGGTTTTGGCCCTTTATAGGAAAAAAGTTTTGTCACCTCTGATCTACACTTCAGTTGTATATTCAACTCCAGGTGCAATTTGATTGCCTGTTGAAATTATGCATTGTTTATCTAACCTTTTAGAGGAACTTCAATGAGAGATCTTTTCATCATGCAGTATTTTAGAAATTCCACATTTGGAATGACCAGCTTCTCTTCTTATGGTTTGAATGCTCATTCATTGGCCTTCATCTGGTCAACCAGAAGGTTTGAGTCACTTCAAATGGTTGTCCGTCTCAGTGAAGACTTGAATGTTAAATGCAGTTTGTCAGATAATTATGGAAATTACCACCAAGTGTTAGATTAACACCAATGGCTGGAAGTGCTCTTATTATACTGTGCTGTAATGTACAGTTGAAGGCAAAAATGATCAGCTCTTCTGTGAAATTTGAATTCTTTTTCAAATATTTTCTTAAGTGATGTTTCATGGAGCAAGAAAATGTTCACAGTATTTGTTCTGTAGAAAGTCCTATTTCTTTTAGTCAAGCTGGAATAAAATCAGCTTTTTATATAAAAATAAATAAATAAATAAAATAATAAGTTCAATATTATTAGCCCTTTTATGAGAGCTTTTTTTCCAATTGGCAACAGAATAAACCAGTTCTGTTGTTCAGTGACTTTCCTAATTAACTGTATTTTCCTAATTACTCTAGTTAATACTTTACATTGCACTTTAAGCTGAATACCAGTTGGTGGCTAAATAACTAGCAAAACTTATTTATTGTCATCATGGCAAAGACAAAATAAATTAGTTTTTTTCCTTTTTTTTCTTTCTTTCTTTTTTTTTTAGAAATTAGTTAGTTATAAATGATTGTTTATAAATGTATTGAAAAAATCTCAAAAACTTGGGAAGCCTTTGAAAAATAATTATTAATTGGTAATAATTTAGCCGTCAACTGTATATGTGCTTCAAAATATGTAACTTTGTAGTTAAACATTACGTCAAGCAAATAAATAAATAATTAATTGCTAAATAATTTCCTTGTTTTGACAAATTAGCCAACGATTTCTCACTGTGTAGATTTTTTTTTACACAAACACAAACAGCTCTTGCACATCATATTACTTAGCAACATAATCTGCATTTGTTTTAATTCATTCAAAACCAGCATGCCAACCTGAGCATCAAAGCCAACCGCTTCCAATTGATACTAAACGTTTACTTTGGATGTGAAACAAAGCTAAACACATGCAGCAAAATGGCACATTTGAGAACAGAACCAGAAAACGAATTCACAAAAAAACAAACTGGACAGAACATAGGAATCTTAGTGGGCAAGCCAGCGTTTCATCTGTTTACTGTTTAAATCACAGAAGCTGTTTGTTTGGCAATGGCCAAATATTCTGTATCCCTTCAGCTCTCCTACAGATGGATTTCTCTCTTTGAGCTTCCTGGTTTATCGGCAGCAGTTCAGTGTTACGGCTGAAACTTTGGCTGCACAGAGCAGAAAGCTTTTCCCACTGGTGCGAAACTCCAAGATGTTGAGGAAGAACACAGCGAGTTTACTCTCTTCAGGGCAACAAGGTCACAACGGGGAGGTTTTTTTGTTTTTCTCTTGGAAGTTTAAAACAAAATGTTGAAATATTTACTCAGTATGTTGCGTGCTTTTACTTTGCCCTCCACAAAATGAATGCCCTGGGAGAAAATCATTATTGCATTATATCATGCATAACCATTATAATCTTTATCAAAATGACCAGATGAGTGCTTTGAGCTCTCTCATCATGAGGTCTTTAAAAGTCATTGAAGTGTGGAGAGCACATTCACAGCATTGTCTGTTTAAGTGATAAATGCAATCAATGATGCTGTTCTGAAAGCTGCCTACTTAGACCGCATTTAAAGACATGTTCCTGACGTGGTTCCAAAAGGTAGGCAACAGTTTAATGCTGCTGATTTGTAAACAATAATATTCGTTCTGATTTAATAAAAAAAAAAGCAAGAATAAAATAAATAGTTTGCCAAAAGATATTTTTGCTCACCTACATACTGCTTATGTTAAAGAAAAATGTACAAATAATGAAACTACTCTCAACGGCCCCATTGGTACCACTTGTTAGGTACAACTGCTCATTAACGCACACTTCTAATCAGCCAATCACATGGCAGCAACTCAATGCATTTATGCATGTAGACATGGTCAAGATGATCTATTACAATTCAGACCGAGAATCAGAATGGGGAAGAAAGGTGATTTAAGTGACCTCGAACATGGAATGGTTGTTGGTGCTAGACGGGCTGGTCTGAGTATTTGAGAAACTGAAACAGAGAATGGTTCGAAAAAGAGAAAATCTCCAATGAGCGGCATTCTGTGGGTTCTGTGGGTGCAAACGCCTTGTTGATGCCAGAGGAAAATGGACAGACTGGTTTGAGCTAATAGAAAGGCAAAAGTAGCTCAAATTAACTTGTTACATCTGAACGCACAACACGTCAAACCTTGAGACAGACGCGCTACAACAGCAGAAGACCACACTGGGTGCCACTCATGTCAGCTAGGAACGACAGTATAAGATTGGAAATACATCGCCTGGTCTGATGAGTCTCGATTTCTGCTGCAACATTCAGATGGTAGGGTCAGAATTTTGGTGTCCTGCCATGTATCAATGCTTTGGGCTGGTGGCAGTGGTGTGATGATGTGGGGGATATTTTCTTGCCCACTTTTGGCCCATTAGGACCAATTGAGCATTGTGTCAATGCCACACCCTGACTATTGTTGCTGACCATGTCCATCTCTTAGTGTACCCATTTTCTGATGTCTATTTCCAGCAGGATAACGCGTCATGCCATAAAGCGCAAATCATGTCAGACTGGTTTCTTGAACATGACAATTAGTTCGCTGTACTCAAATTGCCTACACAGTCACCAGAACTCAATCCAACAGAGCACCTTTGGGATGTGGTGAAACAGGAGATTCGCAAACTGGTACTAGTAAAGCGTACCTAATAAAGTGACAAGTGAGTGTCTATGGACAACAACAACAACAACAACAACAACAACAATAATAATAATAATAATAATAATAATAATAATAATAATAAAATGACTAAATAATAATGCTAAAACATTACTAAAACTTTAAAATGTGTATTTTATAATGTAAAAAATATTTTGGTAACACTTTGTAATAACTACACATTATGAATCATCTATTCTGTAATAACTAGTTTGTAAGTAATGCAATACTTAAATAAGTAATGAAAGAAAAATCATTGACAAAGTATGAAAACACAATCATTAAGCACATTATACATGTGCTTACAAGTCAAGAATACAGCATTTGTATATGTATTTATAAACTGCTGACTAACGTATATTAATATAGAGTTAATACTTAACCAATAATGATTTCACTATTTGTTATTTGCTAATGCTTAAAAATGATTCATAGTAGGTAGATATTGTAAAGTGTTACCAATATATTTGGTATTTTTTTTAATGTAATTTATTTTTCTGCCACCAGCAGCTGCATTTTTAATACATCATAGTGTACTAACAGGCTAATGTCTGACTCAATTGGTCTCCACGCAACTTGATTATTCTCCTCTTTACATACGGAATGGCAAGGTTTTATATGACACCATCATTTAAAGACATAAAAATGACAGTTCTCCTTTTATGAATCATCTTTTGTGCATATTATTTAAACACTTTATATTATTATTTTTATTCATTATTATTTATATTTATTTATATATTTCTGGTATGATTTTGAATTCCTTCTATCTCAGAATGAGTGAAAGCTACTCATTCCTTACATTAGTTCTCCCTTGTGTTCAGCCATTAACACATGCTCCAACACCCTGCCAAAAAGCCAGCGTTCAGTCCAAATCTCCCCAACGCTGTGCTATTCACCTCCGTATTGTTTGATGATCACCCTGGGCTCGTCCTAACCTTGGGCCAACTCAAGACCCTGGTCCCCTTGTAAAGTACAAGGTAATTAATGAGAAGCAAAACCAAGCCGTGTGAAACATGTTGGCTTTGTTACCAGTACTGTGGCACACAGATGTGTAATAAACCTTGCCTAAAATAACAACATAGAGAGAAAAGCTATTAATACTATTCATCATGGCTGGAATGACTCATTTCAACAAAGGAGGAGGAAAGAATGGAACATGTTTAGAGGAGACTGACAATGAACTTCAGTACTTAATTAGGAATAGTTATTTTGAATGCAAACGTACCTAAAATGCATTGAAGGCAAAATGATTAGCCCTTCCTGTGGAATTGTAATTATTTTTTAACTATTTCCCAAGTGATGTTTAACAAAGCTGTTTTACAGTAATTACTATTGTTTTTTTTTTTTCTTATTCTTCTTGAGAAAGTCTTATTTCTTTTAGTTTGGCTATAGAATTAAAACGGTTTTAATGATAAAACAGTCAATATTATTAAACACCATAACTATTTTATTCTCAATTGGCTACAGAGCACACCACTGTTGTCCAATGACTTGCATAGTTCACCTTGCCTTAAGTAAAATATGTGTACTTTAGACATCTACAGCTAAGAGATTATTATAATAAAAATAATCAGAATAAACTATATTTCTTCACTCACTAAAATGATGATTAATGCCTATATCTGCATGATATCTAAATTAATCTCCTCTGTTTATGTGGTGTTGATGGCTCATAGCTCCCCATCTACACTATATGTAAGAGTAAAATGGGATAAGGAATTAAAGACTAAAACAGACTGGTACGATATGTGGAGAAATACACCAAACTACTGCTAGTTCACAAGAATTTTTCTGGTAATGCCTTATTACACCCAAGATAACAGACCTCCAAACAACAAATGTGGTAGAGACAGTTTGGGCAGGCAGAGGCAGATCATACCCATATCTCCTGGAGCTGTGAGGCTACTCAACCATTTTGGGATGATGTGCAGATTGTTAGTTCTGAGGTCTTTGGATACGGAGTTCCTAGGACTGCATTATTTTTGTTTATAGGAGGTATTAAGGAAATTGTCCCCGTCTGGCACCAACAACCATGCCACGTTCAAAGTCACTTAAATCATCTTTCTTTCCCATTCTGATGCTCAGTTTGAACAGCAGCAGACCATGTCTACATGCCTAAATGCATTGAGTTGCTGCCATGTGATTGGCTGATCAGACATTTGTGTTAACGAGGAGTTGGACTAGTGTACCTAATAAACTGGCCAGTGAGAGTATATGTACTGTCATCATGGCAAATCAACAGCACTTGGGAAGTATTTAAAAAAATAATTAATATTTTGACTAAAATGTATATTTATTAGATTTGATTACAAAATTATTGCATTCTGAAGATGAACACATTTATTTTACATTTTAAAAGATGTTAAAATAAAAAATGACAAATATATTTTTTTATTTTAGTGTGAACTCTTTCAGCTCTTTGTAAATATTTTGTAAACATCTCTGAGATGTACGATATGGATATTCAATCCATAAAAAAAGAGTTTAATTGAATCATACAGCAGCCGTATATGTACAGTACAGCAACAAGCTAAATGACAGACCTCTGATTTTCAGCTCACCCTCGCACATTTCTGATCTTGCTTGAGACTGCAATCTATCTTGTTAAATTACTGTAATGCAGGAAGAACAGTTTCAATCATTTTCCAGCCCTTTCTGTTGTCATTTTTGGGTTTGTATAAAAGGCTGTTGGCTGAGAATGAAATGAATATAATTGCTTTGATTCAAACAAACAAAAAAAAAAGGAAAGAGATCTCACTGGATCACTCGATCCCTGTCAATACAAAAAATTCAGGTGCCTTTTTTCTTCAAGTGTGCGATTCTTTTTTTTTTTCTCTACATCTGCTATCTAGTCTTTTGTTGCGAGGAGACTGTAGTCACCCATTGTTTTTTTTTTTTTTTTCTCTTTCAGATATTAGCAAGTGTCCGATGAACGTTGGTGAAGGTTTAGGTCAACTAATCAACCCCTCAGTACTGTATGTCCGCAGAGAGTTCATTCACCCCGACTGATAATGCAGACCATGAAAGGCCAGTCTCCTTAATCCAGCTCTTAAAAGTCCACTGAAGTGCCTTAAAATGTGTAAATTTGTTCAACGTGTGAAACAATTTCAACTGAAATATGATGATAACAGGTTGGGACATACCTAGTATCAGTGTTCCCACGCTTCTTGAAAGTATATGAATTTCAGACATATGGATTTAAGGCCTGGAAAGCACTTGAAAACAATCACAGGTCAGAGAAAGTTCTTAAATTAAATTAGAAATTTGTTTAAAAAAGAAAAGCCCTCGTCTGATTTTGACTCCTTTTTCGGATTTCGTTACATTCTCTCCCTGTTATGAACTTGTTCGCTTTATTTTTTGGATTCTGTTTTTGTCTTACCTGATTTCTGGAACTGCTCTTCCTTGGACTCGAACTATGTCGTCGACGTCGGCTCCACTCCAGCGTACACAATGAGCTAACCGGACAAATTGGTTGCGACGGAAAAGCACCTCAGCCGGCGAGCGCAGAGAGGAGCGGCGTCACACCGCCCCGTAGCGTTCACTTGAAAAAATTAAATGTAGAAAAACGTACCTCCGGCCACGTAAATCGCGCTCTCCATGAACGTCCGCGGGGCTATGTTTCCAAAATGAGCTTGCATTGCTTTTTTCTGTCACAGTTTTTTTAAACTAGCATACAAATAAGGACTAAATGTATGCTGTGTGTAGTTTTTCTGTAATTGGTAACATATCGGAGACTAAGGGTCTGTATGTGTTTATATATGTTGCATTTATTTATTTCATTTAGTTCCAGACGTTACAGAAGGCTGTTTTGCACTGTCATTGATCTGCCGTTATAATCAAATCGTGTTCATAGAAAGGTTAAAAATGAACATTTATACATTTATGTGTATAAAGCATCTTTTTTTTTGAGAAGTGCTTCTCATATGATATGTGAACGACCCGTAAAGCTTTACTGTAGGCATTTTCTTGACTAAAAATGACGTTGTCTGAAACTTTCTGTCATGCACCATGCCCACCAAAAGGGTACCCTTTTGGCAGTGGAAACGCAAGGTTGATAAAGGTGACCCGTACCGACCCACACTTTACCTCTCAGTGGAAATGGGCCATTTGTTCTTGTACAGCTTTTTTGGCCAGATAGAACCAGATAGAGCCAACAAAAATATCTGGACCTGTCTGTGATACAAATCACGCCGTGTGAAATCTTTTCTGGTTTGCAATCACTTCTGCGGATACCTACAGCCAATGAGAGAGCAGCATCTACTAGTATGGGTATCTGCAGGCCAGCAGGAGGAAGGCACGAAGGTAAAAGGGCTTCTTTTTGGTCTATTTGGACCCAAGAAATGCAGGAAAATCTAGTGCAAATTGTCTGTTTGATGAGTCATCTGAGCAATATAACAACCAGTTAGAAAAAGAAAAAAGTTGAAGAGAATTTGCAAATTCCATTTAAAGCCAGGTGAGCAAAATAAGTAGATTTTTTTACCCCCTAAAGGCTTCTTTCTCAATTATGTAGTTAATAACAAAAGCTGTACTACGGAACCTTGCTTTGTTTCCATGTCACTTTTTGTGCGTGTTTGAGACATGAGTTTTGAGTTTGTGGACCAAGACAAAGTTGTTAGCGATTCTTTCTTTTGGAAAGCCATGCTGTGTGAACCCCCGTCATTGATCCATCCTACAGTGTAAACACAGCACTGACAGAATGGTACCCCAGATAGTCATGCAGTGTGAAAACATCTGTGACACGACTACTTCGAAAATCCTACAATCCGAACTCAACATTTACATTTACATTTACATTTAGTCATTTAGCAGACGCTTTTATCCAAAGCGACTTACAAGTGAGGACAAGGAAGCAATTTACACAACTAAGAGCAACAATGAATAAGTACTAAAGGCAAGTTTCAGGTCTGTAAAGTCTAAGAAGGACAGTATTAGTAGTATTATTATTATTAATTTTTTTTTTTTTTATTTATTTATTTTTTTTTTTTTGTACAGTTAGTGTGATATTCAAAGAGGCAATTGCAGATTAGGAAGTGAAGTGGAGACTAAATAGTTGAGATTTTAGTCGTTTCTTGAAAGTAGCGAGTGACTCTGCTGTTCTGATGCAGTTAGGGAGTTCATTCCACCAACTGGGCAGATTGAGCGTGAGCGTTCGCGAAAGTGATTTCTTCCCTCTTTGGGATGGAACCACGAGGCGACGTTCATTCACAGAACGCAATTTGTTATTACTATTTCTATGACATAACATATGGTAATAACAGTTTGATAACACCCAAAAAGCTTCAATTGTGATTTCAGGGGGACTTTAATTTCCAGCTCCTCTACCTCCTCTGGAGAGGGCACATTGGCAGCTGTTTCCTAGTAGCTTTGGCCCATGTCCTGCATGTTCTGAATGGGGTCGAGGATTTCAGGTCAGACTGTGAGTATGCCAGCTCTCTCCAAAGGCCACTTTCCTAGGACAGATCAGCTTGAGGGAGTCACCGCTATCAGCAGATCAGGCGTGGTTATGATATCATCTGTCTGCCTTTAGCCCAATTACTGTGCGGTGACTTCCTCTCGCTGCCGCAATGAATCTGGGCAGCCACGGTAAACACAAAACACTGTGTCATTTCTTATTTGCAGGGCTGATTAAGGTTATATTGTGGGGACTACATACAGATGAGGCGGCGTTTGTCAGATTTGTAATGGTAGGTGAGAAATGGAAGGGCTAATCAACCTTGTGACTGACGGTAATGATCGACCTCGGGTCCTGTTCGTGTGTAAACAAAGTGGAAATTCCCCTGTGATGCTTCTCTTAATGATGTGCCTGAGCATTTAGCCTCGCTAGAATAACTTCTCACTTCTTTATGTTGCTTCAAATAAGTACACGTCTCTGGAATGGCTTTGGCTGGTACATTGGAGAATGTCTTAGTAGTTATAGATGTAGACTTGTAGACGCATGTTTGGTTGGATTTGTTTACGATTTGTAAGACAGATTAAAAATCTTTTGGACTTTTTCAACTTTTATCTAAATTATTGGTCCGATTTATTTATTTTATTTTATTTATGAATTTATTTCAGAAAAATTGTATGTCAGTAGACAATGCTAACTAAAGATCGCCCAGTCCTATTGGGGAGTCAGTTGCTTTGATATTTTTGGTTTTGGGTTGAAGTTGTTTTGGTGTCTGTATCAAAATTAATATTCATAGAGGTAGGTAGGTAGATACACGACTACCTGACAAAAGTCTTGTCTCCTATCCAAGTTTTAGGAACAACAAATAATAACTTGACTTCTAGTTGATCCTTTGGTATCCGAAGAAGCTTATAAGAAAGGCAAAAGCCTCTAGATTAAGCTTATTTTAATTATTTTAAATAATTAAATTATTTAAAATAATTGAATTATTTTAAAATAATTATTTTAAAAATTATTTTAATATAATTTTTTAAATAATTATTTTAAAATAAAATAATTTTTAATTATTTAATTAGGACAGTAAGATCTGACTTAGCTTAGACAAAAAGTCGTGTCATTTAGACAGAAATAATGTACAGTATAGAATATAAAGTCATGGTGCAGTGGAAAATAATTAATAGTGTGTATGACTCTCATGAGCTAGGACTATTGCATCCATACATCTCTGCAATGATTCAAATAACTTATTAATAAAGTCATGTGGAATGACAAAGAAAGTGTTCTTGCAGGATTCCCAGAGTTTGCTACGATTCTTTGGATTCATCTTCAAAGCCTCCTCCTTCATCTTACCCCTGACACGCTTAATAATGTTCATGTCTGGTGACTGGGTTGGCCAATAATGGAGCACCTTGACCTTCTTTGCTTTTAGGAACTTTGATGTGGAGGCTGAAGTATGAGAAGGAGCACTATCCTGCTGAAGAATTTGCCCTCTCCTGTGGTTTGTAATGTAATGGGCAGCACTAATGTTTTGATACCTCAGGCTGTTGATGTTGCCGTCCACTCCACAGATCTCTCACACGCCCCCAAACTAAATGTAACCCCAAACCATGAATTTGTCTTCACCAAACTTGACTGATTTCAGTCAGATTCTTGGGTCCATGCGGGTTCCAATAGGTCTTCTGCAGTATGTGTGATATGATTGGGATGCAGTTCAACAGATGATTCATCTGAAAAAACCTTCTGCCACTTTTCCAAATGATCAACTAGAAGTCAAGTTATTATTTACTGCTCTTACTACTGGGATCGACGTCAAGACTTTTGTCAGGTAAGATAGATAGATAATTAATTATTTAAAATTAAAAATTAGTGTTGCAACAATATGTTGAGGTTTGAGAAAGTTAACTTTTTTCTTTCAATAACATTTATTTAATGGTTTAGGATGAATATTTTTTCTTGTTCAAATTAAGCATACAAGGCTGTGCTCAGTTATTTTGTCCAGTGTATATGTTAATTATTGTATTAATATGATACTGTTTATTGAATTGTATGCTTAATATGAACTTTTCAATTGTATTTATTGAATTAAATGTCCCATAAATTAAATATTTGCACTTCAAGGCGTTATATCAAATTTAAAGACTTTAAAAGGCAACAGACAAAGAGAAATGGGTTTAATAATCATTGAAAAATGTTTCACTGACTATATATTTATATACATAAAAAAAATTTCACATTTAATATATAAAATTTATTAAAAAAACTCTTTATTTTTCAACGATGTAAAATTTAACATTTCATCTCAATTTAAATAAATGCTTCTAAATGATCACATTTACACACATCTTTTATGTTTCAGGATTCTTCTCAATGTTGTGTTGCATTTCTTTGTGGTATTTCCCACTGTCAACAGAGCAGTCTGACAAAATGACAGAAAGCTGATCCTGATTGGTCCTCAAGCCTGCTTTCGAAATGCTGATTGGCTCACAGAAAGAACCTTATAGAGACAAGATGTAAACAAGACGTTAAAATTTAAACAAATTATAAAAAACATCACATCATATAAATAACTCATTTAATAAGTCAATCAATTTTGACAAAAATGTCAGATAGAACTTCATAATTCTGAGGTGACAAAATATTCAGTTGTATTGAAATGCAATTAAACACATTAAATAATCACAAATTACTAACTATGGCATTGGATGTTAGAAGAGCAGCTAATTTGCATAAATGCATTCCCTTTGTTGAATTCCTGCTTTGTCCTGTGCTTTTATCTATATTTTTTATTCTCAATCTATAGACCATTTAAGATAAACCTTCAAGGCTCCACATTCACCAGTCTGCAAAATTCTGGCATGTGTAATATTTGTAATGTCTCTTGTAAGACAGCTTATCTCACTGCAGTCTGTAGATCTTTTTTTGGCACTGGATTTCGAGTCTGGCTACGTTTTAGCAATTGATTGAATTAGTATTGGGCGCATTATATGGGTACATTTCCTGGCAGACAATCTTTTCCTTCCTTCCATACTCTTTGGACCCATTGTTTTGCTACTTGTAAATCCATAACCCTATTCTCTATTGTAATGAACTCTGCCTTCCTGCAATTCACACTCGCGGGTCCTTCCCCTGAAGAATGCCAGAGCTACAAGATGAGCACGGGGAAGAGAATAGGAGGCATTTAACATGAAAAGTATTACGCCGTGAAATCAGATCCATGCAGCTAAGTTAAGGTTCTCTCTTTGAGCGGGTTTATTCGTCGTCAAAATTCCCATCAAGGCCAGGCCGATGCGTACCTCTGCGAGTCAGACAATAGATCACACAAAGGGTCACCTCGGCTTTTTAGGCCTTTGATTTGTATCCTCATTCAGATCACACATGGGCTTCTCACTTCTTTGTTAACACCACAATTCCCAGTGTTCTTCACTTTCAAATGAGTCTGACCTTCCAGCACAGACGCGCTCCTCCTCCAGCCTACTGCGCACCCCAGGCGTCCCTGCACCTCATGCAGATGGGCTGTGCGCCTCATGCAGGTAGGCTTCAGGTCGATCCGATTACTCTCCTGTGGTGAGGATAATGGCCTTGCCTGAAGGTGTGGATCTTTAGGAGAGGCCATTATCTGCCTGACAAGTCCTCCTTGGTCTTCTGAACAAGGCCAGGGTCTAGGCCAGAGAGGTAGCTTGTCGTGGACGTGAGTCGGTATATCACATGCACTTAAAATGACAATATCCTACAGTGCTGATGGTAAATAATGCGGCATTGTTTTTTATGGAGGATAGAGTCTTACAGAGAGACAGCCAGCTATTGACTTTAATATAGTGTTTCCTGCTCTGGACAGTCTTAAAGGAGAAGTTCATCTGGTAATTTAGGTTCTGCTTTGCTGGCTCACTTTCATGTCATTCTAAACTTTAATGTTTTTAGAAGTGCCAGTCTGTTGCTACCAGGCTTTTTAAGTGTAATTCATCGGTTGTTCATGCCAATTTATTGAACCTAAATGGGCACGATTATGGTTGAGCTCAAAGTGGGGGTCGGGAACCCCTGAGGGGTCATGGAACAATGAAGGTGGGTCGCCTGGTGATTTTCAAAAATCGATTTATTTTATAAACCATAAGAATGACCATATCTTATCCATAACCTACTGAAGAAAAAAATAGGTGTTTATAGTCACTATATACTATAGTTACTATAGTAGCTTAGTTACTAGTTCTATTGAAATGTGACCCCTGGTGTAATTACATTATATTAAAGACAAAGCAATAGCGTCACATACAGCAGATTGATTTTAGGTTGAACTTTCTGGCCCATTTACAGCATTCACATACATTTTAAAAATTAATTAACAAAGTATATTTGGGTCTATTGGTGTGTGTGTGCACCATTGCATGCAAGGACTCTGTATTTATAACCACCCCAGAGGATGTTGGGGGCCGCGAGTCACTGGCATTGTTATTTTGGGGGTCACGAGCTGAAAAGTTTGGGAACCCCTGCTTTAAATAATGCTTTCATGTGGTTTATTTGATTATGTATTTCGAACACTATCATCATGTTCTTAAACTCTTTTAAAAATTCAACACATCATTATCAACAAAACACAAACATTGATTTAAATCGGTTTAAAATGCAGCAGAAAAAGCACAAGTTTATTAATGATCTTATTCTATTTTAAGGTCATTTAAGAGTTACTTCATCAAAAAAATAAAAATGATGTTATTTATTACTCACCCTCAATTAATTCCAAGCCTCTGAGAACCTCATTTTCAGAATAACAATTAAGATATTTTGGGTGAAATCTTAAAGCTTCCACATCCTCCAGACAGCAATGGTCATGACTTCTTTAAGAAAAATACATCCAGAAAATTACTAAAAACCTTCTCATGAGAAGACCACATGCTGTCAGTGATTCATTCAGAATAATATCAAGCTACTACACAAATACTTTTGTATTCAAAGTAAGTTCATGTAAAAAAAAATGTATGTAAAGTAAATTTAGTTAATCTGTATTTTCAGTGAAAGCTGCTAGGGAATTGAACTCTATCCCAGCAACAATCAAAAGATCACATACTTCTAGTTCTTTTTAGATTTATTTAAAAAAATGTTTTATTGACAAATCAGCACTGTCAACATTCATGCTGTATTCTTGACACTTAACCTGTACTGTTTGTTTGTTTTGGTTTTTTTGGCTTGCTTGTCCTCTTCTGCTCCATTTGATCTCATTCATTTATTCTTTTCGGCTTAATCCCTTTATTATTCAGGGGTCACCACAGCAGAATGAACCGCCAACTTATCTAGCATATGTTTTACACAGAGGATGCCCTTCCAGCTGCAACCCAACACTGGGAAACACCCATACACTCCTGCATTCACACACATACACCACAGCCAACTTAGCTTTTTCAATTCACCTACAGCGCATATTTTTAAACTTGTAGGGGGAAACTTGAGCACCCAGAGAAAACCCACGCGAACACGGGTAGAACATGCAAACTCCACACAGAAATGCCAACTGACGCCGCAGGGACTTAAATCAGTGCCCTTCTTGCTGTGAGGCGATTGTGCTTCCCACTGCGCCACCATGACGCCTGACATTCTATCTGTTTTATGTATATATGTATGTGTGTAAGTATGTATTGTGTATATATGCATGTAGTGTATTTTATTTTAGGTGAGACTTTTTAACATAATGTCTACAGATGAAAAATAGCAATTGTTGGCTAATTCTGGCACATTTTACAGTAATGTTTATTAATGTGATTTGACCCTGTAAACAAACAAATTAATTAAATAAAAAAATATGTTTGTGCAAACCAAAATAGTTACTTTATTCACCGTTTTTTTCCCCCCTCAGTGTCAGTATATTGCGCATATTCACAATAGCACTGTGCACTGATGTAAATTGACAACCAAGATGTTGGGAAGGCCCTGTTTATGTTCTTCTACTTTCATATAGCTCCTTTAAATGGTGTATTGTTTTGCACATAAAGCTTTCAATAGCTAACAAACTATTAAAATCGGCAATTTCTGCCTTATAGGGCATGGTGGCTCAGTGCGACTCACAGCACGAAGGTTGCTGTTTCAAGTCCAGGCTGGGTCATTTGGCATTTCTTTGTGGAGTTTGCATGTTCTCCCTGTGTTTATGTGGGTATCATCCGGGTGCTATAGACATTCGCTAAAGGTGAATTGAATAAACTAAATTGGAAGCAGTGTATGTGTGTGAATGTGAGAGTGCATTGGCGTTTCCTAGTACTGGGTTGCAGCTGGAAAGGCATCTGCTGCATAAAACATATGCTGGATAAGTTGGCGGTTCATTCTGCTGATGAATAAAGGGACTAAGCATAAGGAAAATTAATGAATTTCTGCCTTAAGTGGATTTTTCGACCTCATCTATTTTTTATGAATGTAGTTGAGTTAGTTTAATTGTCTAGGTGGATTTTTGCCATGAGGACATTAGTTTTATTAAAAATTGTCTATTTATTCATTTTTCTCCAGTTTTAAATGTCTAAGTAAGTTGAGATGAGTAAATGCTGCCACGTATTATTTGGTTAATATCCATTTAACATGTCCTTTACTGTGCTTCTAGCACACCCGCTGTGGCCCAATCCTTATTTGCAACTCTATGTGTTGCACAATTAGCATCCAAATTAAGAGTATAAAGAAAGAACACTGGCCCTGAGATTTATTGCCCTTCCCAAAATGCACTGCCACAAAGGGCACAGCAGGGTGACTGGGTTCCAGCCCAGTATTGACAATCCAAGTGTTTTCTTGGCTACAATGAAGGGTGTCTATTAAAAAGTTCTAATACAATATGCTTTTCTGTCATTAAGTAGCCATATAAAAATAGCATTGCACATATGAATTCTAAAGACACATATTTATGTTTCATTATTGTTATTAACTCTCCAGAAATTTGAGTTTGCCCTCCAGCTATTGCTGCACGGGATTCAGAACTGGTCCCAGAGGTTGGCCTGAATGAACAGTGGGTCACAATGAGCCCTTTCCCTGCTGCTGGAGCAGCTGCGGTCCTTTTGATAGAATGAGGTCAATTCAAGAATGGAGATGGCTGGAACTGATTGAGGGGCCTACTCGAAGGAATAAGGTACAAACTATTTTGTATCGGCAGTAGCACCCTCCCCCCATGTTCCCCTCCTCCCGCTCTTATTTCGTTGCATGTCGGTGTCAGGAATAAATCATTTAAATTGTTCTCTGATTCCCCCTTCCAACGTTTGGCAAAACGATAATTGAAACATTAATAGGGCGTTAATAGGATGTGTGTCCTGGTAACCTTTGAGATAAATCTCTGTATAATGGGATGAATTCACCCTGACCAACAGGAATCCGGAGTAATTAAACATGAGGTGACGAGGCTCATTTGGGCATGTCTGATAATTCATTTGTAGCTCAGAGCAGTGTGCGCTGCCATTGGAACAGATTTAGTAGTTGGAGTGCATTTGTTGGTCATTACGCCGAGTTTGTTTGCAATACTAATGATGAGGCCTACAAGCCTTTTCGAATTAAATGCTTGACTTTAAAGCCTGGGGTAAAAAGCATAGTGTCCTATGAGTCACCCTGATTCCGAACACTAACATAATATAGAGCAGTACAGGCACTATAGGCAGTTTGCTCCATGCTAGTTAGAGTTCTTGGTCTTACTTAAAGGGAAAATGAACTGCCTTTTGGTTTTGTGGCGTTCTCGCAGGTCCACTTATGTTATTGAGATACATTTATTTGACATTAAAAATAAATCAAAATTTAGAATTGATGGGATATTTTCTGTTCTGTTATGGCCGTTTCCAAACAAACTGGTTGAACAGGCATGGCAGATTGTAGATTGTGAATAGTGTACTGTATGAGAAGGCATTGGCCTTCTTTTGCTAGTGCGGAATTTGGACAAAGTGTTACGTAAAAAAGTGGCTCATTCCAGAGCCTGTCATTTTGGCTACAATATAAGCTGTTTTAACACTAAAGAGAAAAAAAAAAAGTTAGTTCTATATATGTACACTCACCGGCCACTTTATTAGGTACACTGTCCAACTGCTCATTAATGCAAGTTAATTACTAACCATCCAATCACATGGCAGCAACTCAATGCATTTAGGCATGTAGACATGGTAAAGACAATCTACTGCTGTTCAAACCGAGCATCAGAATGGGAAAGAAAATTGATTTAAGTGACTTAGAACGTGGCATGTTTGTTAGTGCCAGAAGGGCTGGTCTGAGTATTTTAGAAACTGCTGATCTACTGGGATTTTCACACACAACCATCTCTAGGGTTTACAGAGAATGGTTCAAAAAAGAGGAAATATTCAGTGAGCGGCAGTCCTGTAGGCACAAATGCCTTGTTGATGCAGAGGTCAGAGGAGAATGGCCAGACTGGTTCGAGCTGATAGAAAGGCAACAGTAGTTCAAAAAAACACTTGTTACAAAAAAAGGTGTGCAGTAGAGCATCTCTGAATGCACAACACATTGAACCTTGAGGCGAATGGGCTACAGCAGCAGCAGACCACAGTGTGTGTCACTCCTGTCAGCTAAGAACAGGAAACTAAGGCTACAACTCACTCATATTCTCATCAAAATTGTACAATAGAAGTCTCGATTTCTATGTGACATTTAAATGGTAGGATCAGAATTTAGCGTCAACAACATGAAACCATGCATCCATCCTGTCTTGTATCAACGGTTCAGGTTGCTGGTGGTGGTGTAATAGTTCACTGAACTCAACTGGCCTCCACAGTCAACAGATCTCAATCCAATAGAGAACCTATGGGATGTGGTGGAAGGGGAGATTCACATCATGGATGTGCAGCTGACAAATCTGCAGCAACTGCGAGATGCTATCATGTCAGTATGGACCAAAATCTCTAAGGAACATTCCAGTATCTTGTTGAAGCTATGCCAAGAAGGATTAAGGCAAAAGCGGTCCAACCTATTACTATAGATAAAGATAAACATGATAAATGATAAAGATACATTTATTTTTCAGTTTATGACCCTTTTAAAGGGGGAAATAACCCCAAAAAATGTATGTGCTGTTAATTTACCTCACAAAAGCACAGAGCTATTTGTAAGTCTTAAAGATATAGTCAGGATTATTGTTCTACACTATTAAAACATGCTGGGTTGCACAATATTCATTCAAGTCATCCTAACACAAATCGATTAAGTTAACAAATCTAAATGGATTGAACATAAAACAATTAAGTTGTCCAAAAAAAAATCTCAAGAATTGTGTTGTTTTAGCTTATTTTAAATAAGTAATCTGAACAAGCAGAAAAAAAAATTGCCTCGTATGTTGCTCTTTGTTTATATGTGTTTTTTTTTTACTCTCAAAGTGCCCGCAGTCTTTGACATGCTTTCTAAGAGGTAATTAAAATGACGATTTTGACCAAAATCTACTACTGGTCTACTGAAGGAAAAAGCCACCTGTAATCTTAGATTGTACTATCTCTTTTAAAAGTTGTAATAGTGCACCCCTATTTCCAATGTCATCTCAAATCATTTGTTAGGTGTTGTTTTGACAGCTAAGTAGCATCATATTGCACTGGGTATGAATCCAAGTAATAATGTACTTGGCTTATTGCGTGCATCATCCACTTCAGCAAATTAGAACGACCAGCCATTTGAAATTGACACTCCTCAGCTGGATGACTCCCAAACGCTTGCTTTATTTGGCAGCAACAAGGTGTGTTTTCTGCTGTCGTTTTTAATTTTTGCAATTAGTCAGAATCGGGGTATCTAAAAATGATATCAGAGAATGATTTCACACCGAGGCCTTTAGATTGGACCGCAGCGAAAACTAATTTCCCTACGATTCTCATCGCTACAGCCGCCGTCGCCACACACATTAGCATATTACTTTCAAGGAAAATTAACAGCAGATATTCATATCACATTATAGATTTTAATGAATTATGGCAAGACAAAAGATCACTTAAGAAAGGATAATTGCTGTATGCTGAACTCGGGTTGCGCTCATTACCTTTCAACAATGCCGCCTGGCTTTCTTCCTCTCCAGTGGAAGCGGATCTCTTCCATTATAAACCATTTGATGGCAAATTTAAAAAAAAAAAAGAGTGTGATGGAAACATGCAGAACTGATGAATTTAGACAAGGAGACAAAGTGGAGAACATTTAATAGTTTAATAATAAGCTGCAGTATACATTCAGTGATAATTCCGTTTTCATGTTGCCAAAAGCTGTTTGGTGAGACCAGCAAAAACATTCAGCTACTAGTTCTATGTCTGTTCACACGTTGCTGCTGTTTGCACTTCCCACATTATAAAAATGAGTATTGCAAAGAAACAACTGATTTCGCAATTTCTGTCCGTTCCCACCATGGCAGTTCCACCAAATCTGCTTTTTTCTCCTGCAGAAAAAAAAACACATTTGTGTTGGTTGGGCTTGGTATAGCGTTCTTACATGATCTGGAAAATGGAGGGCTGTACTTGATGATGGATAGATAGCAATGCAAGTCTGGCTCAGAGCATCTGGGTTTGCTTTACATGGAGCTTCTATCCGCCTCTCAGACACTTCAGAAATGAGTGGAACCACCTCCGGTGACTTGAAATGGTGTTACTCTTACCCTTACTGAGTATTAAGATTAAACAACAACCTTGAAAATCTTGAACGTTTAATGTTTGTTGCAGTTTTTTGGTTTCTTTTGCTATCTCACTCTAAGCTCGTTGTACTGACACACTACTGTTGGTGTAGATTTTTTTTTGTTGTGTTTTTTTGTAATCTTTTTTTTTGTCTTTTCTCTTTTTTTTTTTTTTGCCCACACAGAAACTTGATGGCACAAGAACTGACCAATAAGAAACTCTTTTACAACAAGGTAGACTGCAATCAACAGTTGCTGGGGGTAACACAGTGAACAAAAAGTCAAGATCAATCGGAAAATATAAAAAAAAAAAAAAAAAAAGAAGAAGAATAAAAGAAATTGAAAATAGGAATAACAGAGTCAATAAAAAGGGGACAAATAAAGAAAAAAAAAGCCAGTTAATTTCAAGTATAACTTACTGATAAAATAACTACACAGCATTAAATATTCTCATTATACATTTTAAATTATTTATAAAATATATTTTGGCATATATGTTTTTTTTTCCTTTTTGTGTTTGTGTACAAACGCTACTGTAGCTTTAGTTGAACACCAATGTTTATTTTTTTCAGTTTTTACTTTAGCAACAAAACATTAAAGGGATTGTCACATAACAACAGATTATTAAAAATGATAGTAGTAAACCCTAAACAGAGTTTCACATAGCAAGACGTAAGTGACGACCCCTTCTATCCTAGCCCCATAGTCAAAATCCAAAAAAGTACAAGACCAGAGCACGAAGTTCTAGTAAACTGCGCTCCACTGGCTACAATCAGGAAAGGGCACAGGAGATTTCAAAAGCAACAAGTCTTGTTTTTCTTTTGTTTTTTTTTCATCATCTTCTTCTTTTCATCATCCGTATATATATATATATTTATATCTGGTTGTGAGTCTGGGGGATCGATCTCTCCCTATTCCAGTTTTTCGGTGAGCTTGAGCTGATAGCGCACCTTCATTTAGCTCCATCTGTGATAAAAAATAAGCACTGTAACGACCTCATGGTTTGCTGACACTGGAATGTCTTGAGGGAAACAGAGAAGGGTTGTCTTATCAGACCAGCGAGAAGCCACCGAAATGAAATGAGATCTGCTGGAGCGTTCCTGTGCGCTCGGACAAGAGGAGTCTTGCTAATCTGTAGCATCGCAGAGACCCACGTCCTCTACAGGAACAGTGAGCGGTTTGGCAGCTGAAGCAGAAACTGCATACCAAAGAAGGCATTAGAAGAAAGTAAGATGTCTCTTTCGAGTCTACAAGGCATGACTGTACTCGGGTGTCTTTCTCCCGTAAGGGTACGATGTGAGGGCAGGGAACCAGCCTGTCCACTGCGGAGAGACGATTGCGACGAACGTACAAGCGCTGCTGTTACTACCAAGCCACGATGACAGTCTGAGCTCGCAGACACCTTTTCAGCCTCTGGAGAATACGTCGTGCTGCACACGTCTCCCTTCTTTCCCCAGGACTTGACGCTCGCTAAAGCACACAAATACACACACACGCATGTCGACACACACTGGTAGCAGTGTATGCGCTCTGTGTACGGGTGGAGCTGGTTAAAGCACGATGTCCTTCAGTCTCTTGCTGCCGGGGGACTCTTTATCACGGCCGTCCTGTAGGAGCGTGTTGATCTCCCGCATGGCCGGCTCACTGTCCTTCCCCTCCGGCTGCCGCAGCAGGCTGTGATTGGCTATGCGCTCTGCGTCACGGCATTTCAGTGTGTTGTAGGTGGAAGGTGCTTTGGATTGGGGGCTTTTCAGGTGCACGGGGGAGGTGATGGGGCTGACGGCCTCTCTGCCGTTTCCGGCCTCGCGCACAGCGCCGTTGGTCTTGGGGCTGCAGACGGCTGGCTCCGCTGTTTGCCGCCTGCCCCTTTGCTCGGCCCGGTCCTCATCCGGCCCGTCTTTGCCAAAGGTGGCAAAAGTCCTTTTGGTGGTGCCACAGTCCTCATAGTGAGGTACGTCCACTGTGGTGGCCTCAATGGACAGGGCGATGACATTGCGTCCGTGTTCTGGAGACTTAGCTCTCGCCGGTATCGGTACCCGGGGCATCCAGCAACGGTCCGAGTGGCCCAAGATACGGCATTCATCTTGGCAGTGGAAACCCTCCGACTGATCTGCACACACAGAGAGAAAGTCAGAGTTAGTTTTGTTGTCTAAACTGTGCCATTTGCACAGCTTCTGCTTATTTGCGGTTCCTTTCATGGATTTCAGGCACAGTTTGTTCAGGGGCTTTCATCTTTCCGGCACATGTCAGAGCTGGAAATGGGGGGAAAAACACTGTGGCGTGCTGAAGGGCTCCTTTTTTCAATGTAAGCTGGCGCTACGGCTTCAACAGGTTTTAATGCTAGAACTTTCGAGGACCTTTTAATGAAGCAATTAAAGGGTAGATTGTTAAATCAAAAGTGGATCCACATCTTCTGAGTAATTGTTTCACTCTGTTGCCAGACTTGATGAAAGGAGGGTTTAGACAGTGCAATCAGAGATTTCACAGAGGAACACTGGCAAAGCCTCATTGTTAAATGCTGAACATTGTGCTCTGTCTCTGTCATCTAGCTGGCAGTTATAAATATGTAATGATGTTTTAAAGCTGTTGTGAAGTAAAAAAAAAAAAAAAAAGATTTGTCTGAGCCAGTATTACTACAGATCTGTCCTTTTTTGTTGGAGGGAAGGGCTTTCAAGCTGCTTTTTGTATCATTATAACAACAAAAGCCAAGCTCTCTCTCTCTCCCTCTCGCTCGCTCAAGTTGAGGAGCTGTCTGCCTCTTTCCCTTCCATTTTATTTAAAAGAGATGCATCTGTAATAATCAAGGCAGCTCTCTTTTTATTAGCAGTCAGCCCAAAACAGCATTCTGTGTGAGTCCTTTTGACTCCATACATATTTCATCATTGGCCATCTGGATAGACAAACACGACAAGGGCACTCTCTCTGTTTAAATGTTTGCTAATATACACAAATGGCATTTGCATAACAAAATCCCTTCCTTGGATTGCTTTCTTTTTTCTCATGCAGCGCTCACATGATAAAAAGAACATCATTAAGGGAGCACTGCTAATTCTGGACAATAATTCATTTATTCGTTTTCTTTTCGGCTTAGTCTCTTTATTAATCTGGGGTGGCCACAGCGGAATGAACCACCAACGTATCCAGCATATGTTAAATTTTATTTTTATTTTTTATGCAGGGGATGCCCTTCCAAGCTGCAACGCATCACTGGGAAACATAAACACCAGGGTGTCTGTGGGGTCTTAAAAGTCTTAAAATTTCCTAAATGTCCAAAACTAAATTTAAGGCCTTAACAAGTCTTAAATTTACTGAAATATGCTGTTGTAGGTGTTAAAAACTTTAAACAGGCCTTGGTTTTCACTAATTGTCCATGCAAAGCTATAGCCAATTGGTACAGCAAACAAATCCATTTAGAAAAACGTTTAACAAAAATAACATTTATTAACTATTTAGCAATATGGTTTAATTATTATGCTTACAGTAACATTTGTTTAAAGGTTGTCTGTGTATTTATGCATAAATTTGTGTTGTGCATACATTTTGTTTATTATAGCATGTATTATTTTTAAGGAAAAGTCATGCTAATATATATATATATATGAATATAACTAGAGTTTGCTTGTTTTTACACATTATTTAAAATATGTAGCTAAGAAATGACTGAATTTTATTTTAACGGGGCAATTAAAAAAATTCCACTGGTTTAATAAAAAAATTATTAGCATTTTCCCTGTGAAAGTCTGAAATTTCATTCATAATGGTCTTAAAGAGGTCTTAAAAAGCCTTAAATTTAATGTGATGAAACCTGCAGAAACCCTGCATACACTCCCATTCACACATGGACACTACAGACAATTTAGCTTACACAATCGACCTATAGCACATTCCTTTACTGTGGGGGAAGCCAGAGCATCTGGAGGAAACCCACGTGAACACAGGGTGAACATGCAGACTTCACACAGAAATGCCAACTGGCCCAGCTGAGGCTCGAACCAGCGGCAATCATGTTGTGAGCCATAACGCCGTCACGATAGTGAAAATACAGTTTTTTATTATGGTTTCATGTAAATTAAATTTAAAATAGATAGCAGATTTCAGAATGAATATGCAAATGCATGTCTGAATGATCATGAGCTCCTCTTTCATTAAAAATGTCACCTTTTAAAGGAGTAATTCTAAGTCAATAGACTTTGTGTTTTGTTTTATGGCACTTTGACCTGCACTTTCAGTATTTTTGAAAGCAGCGCACACAGTGCTCAGCATATGTAAGTACATCCCTTACAAATCTATCTTTTAAATTCAGTGCTTCCCACATATAGACTTTACTTGGGTGGGCCGCCCAGGTATATTAACGGCCGCCCAAGTATATTTAGTGACACTATACAATACTAATATTATCATGCTCTTTCAATCTGCCCAACCAAACCTCCGCGGTCAATTAAGCAATGGAAAATCTTCTCTCGTTTACCCATTTTGTAGCTACTGTGTGCGCGAGACCTGTCAACACTTCAACAGTCTCTCACGTGCTCTTCAAAGAGATGCACCTTTTTAGGACTTAACAATGCATTCAGCCAGGGTCCTAAAATCTCCTGAAATGAACAGGATTTGCATTTGGTTACGCTTTCTAAAGCTGTCGTCAAATGTATGCGCACAGCCACGAGAGCAAAAGAGACATTAAATAATTTATTCTTTAATCTGAACGTCTCCGAAAAACTTTATAAAACCGCCAGAGAAACTAGATGTAAATTGGCTGCAAAATATTTGTACACCATTAGAAATGGTCAATCAACTCATTTGTCTTATTGAAATAATCTACATGTTTTAGCCTTGTAATTATTATAATTTATTTGACATATTGTCTGTTTTTATTCTATATTTTCTGTAATTTAGTTCTCATTTGCTGTATATTTCATTAATTTGATGATGGTAATGCATTGCATATTTTATACATCTAAATGTTTTGTAAATACTGTACAAAATGCTCCTGAATTATTATTTTTTTTACTTTAACCTATTGTAAAGTCTCTTAATAAATAAAAATATTGTTAAAAGATTTAATTATGTTTTGTTTGTCGCATAATTAGTTTATGTTATGTGGGTAACGTTTGTATTTCAATTCGGATACCACGGCAAGTATATTTCAAACCTGTGGAAAGCACTGAAATTCAAGTTTTTTAAAGCTATACAATATTATATTTGTGTATATATATTAAATTAGTCAGTACTGAAGCCAAATCTGAGCTTATCTTACAAAATAACTTACGATAACGATCCAAAAACTAGTACACCAATATATATATGTTATAAAAAATATGAAATATCAATTTTAAAAAAGACAAAAAAAAAAAAAAAGGAAGGAAATAATTGAAAAATTCAGTTGAAATTTTGTAGGTTGTAAGATATTTTTCTTAAATTTAACTGCATTTTTCTTTCAATTTTAAATATGTTTGGTGAGTTAAATATTATTTTAATAAATAAATATGTTCAATAAATCTGTTTTGTTTGAAAAATGCACCAAAATACATTTCCTTCACTGAGAAATGGATAAAATTTTTCATTTTCAAAATGAATTATGCTGAGCACTCTACCTGCTATTGTTGATTAATTGTTCCCCAATTACTTGTTGCATCACAGGTTCCAACCCGACAATAAAAAAATAGCATGAGAATCCAGCACACAGATGCTTGTTGACACATTTTGTCAGCTTCCCTATTGGTAAATCAGCCCAAGGGTTGAGACCTCGCAACACACGCGTAGCCCTCAGTGACAGGGAGAGATTGTGGGAAAGATTCACACATTTACATCTTGCACTCGGAGCTT
Source organism: Danio rerio (assembly GCF_052040795.2). Classification (NCBI taxonomy): domain Eukaryota; kingdom Metazoa; phylum Chordata; class Actinopteri; order Cypriniformes; family Danionidae; genus Danio; species Danio rerio. The sequence goes on from NC_141034.1 coordinate 44,576,209, forward strand.
GACGGATCATCCAATTAAAATCACAAATTATCTGCTTTTCCTGCTCTATCAGTACTCCGAGGGACAACACAGCTTTGGGCCCTGAATCAATATTTAAAGATTGGACCGCTGCTTTCCAAGATCTCTGCCAAAGCTGTCACCCTTAAAGTGTGATCTGATGAGATTGACAGATCGCTGACTGAAGTCTGGGGACGCTTCACATCTCCTGCGGCACATGTGAGAAGATGAGTGTTTGTGTATCAGCTTCTCGCATTATAGGAGCTATTTGACCCACATATACGACCCCCACCACACACACACACACACACACACACACACACACACACACACACACACACACACACACTAAAGGGAGAATGAAGAAATTAAATTGAAAAAGTACAAAATAAATTGGAAAGTAAAGCTCTGGATCGACTACGGTATCTCAAGTGGCTCAAATTTAGCCCATAATTACCAAGCCCTGTGAACACACACACAAGTCCACATCTTGAAAGGGCTTTTCATCACCAAAAGTCAATGTTATCACCATAGCAACAAGGGTGAGTCTTACTATTATCCACATATACAGCGAGCAAATGCCGAGGACACCACACCTGCCACGGCGCAAACAGCCTACCCAGAATTCCTCAGTTCATTTCATGAGAATCTGCTTTTCTACAGAAGCATGGATTTATCTGCATCCTGCCGATCAATAGGAGGCACTTTAGCGAGATTCAAATTGTGTTCACCTCTTCAATGGGCAACATACAAAAAAAAATTGGTTTATTCCAATTCCCTTTTTATGACAGGAGGGACACGTACTGTACATACGTTGAATGCCGTCATCTTTTTTAGCCTCAGTCCTTTAGGGGGGTCTCCCGTGGAGCGATTCTCTTGTAAATTACATCGCAGTGAAAGCAGAACTCCATTACCAGCTCTCTCGCATCCTGTCAGTGGTTTATCCACAAAACTCACAGATGTTTCTCTCAAAGGTCTGCGCTAACCACATAACAAATTGCAGTAAGGCATGACAGCCTGTCGACCCCTGACAAAACAAGAATCTCTTCCTATCTTTTTTTTTTTTTTGCCCTAAGAGAGATAGAAATATAATGGCAACAAATGAAGCAATTAAAGTTTCAATGCAGCTGATCTTTGAGTTGTGCAGAAGAGAGCAGTGAAAGGCAAACGGCCCTCCTACGGAGAACGTCTATTGAAAGTCATCAGGAAAATACGCTTGCCAATCAGTTCCGGGAGAAAAAAAAGAGACTTAAAATACAGTCCAGAGCACCATGTCAGAGGGAGCATTTGCTGTCTAGGATTTAAAGCCTGCTAATTATGGACTTGGCTCTGGCTGGAGGCGGAAGCTTCTATGTTTTCTCACTTTTCCACATTTGTAAGTAAAGCACACGCTTCATCAAAAAAATGAAAATGTCACGTTGATGTGCGTTCCACAGTGCTGCTGATGTATCAGGGAAAAAAAATGTGAGTTTAATTTTTGCAATGTGAGGATGAGAGAATGCACAAGCTCTTTTAAAGGTAAATCTGAATTCTGCAAGGCTGAAGAATAATAAATAGTGCCAATTGTAATGCAAATACAAGTAGTTCAGTTTAGTTCAGTGTGGTTTAATTTTCACTGCTGAAAGTCCAAACTACGGTGGCCGAGAGAGCTTAATGCGCTATAATTTAAGAAAGTACATGCAATTACAAAAAACACCAACAAATAAAGAAACCATCTACATCAATTTGACAGCACACGTGTTGCACAACACAAACAACTGAAGAAATGCGCTGCAAATCGGTCACAACACTTGCAAATATGCATGTAACACAACAGAAATGTTTCTAGAGGACCCAAAACCATGACGGACTGTGCTGTATTAATGCGAGACTCTTATCGCGCTATTAAAAAAATATGGCCGTTTATCTATTCTCAAAGTTGGGTTGGGAGCTGGGTCTGTTCTACGCAAGCTATGATGACTTTCACTATGATATTTTAGCGCGGATGTATACCTGACTGGTGAGCCGTCTGACAAAAATGTGCCCTTCTGAATCAAATTAGCAGGATGCCTGACTCTAACTGCGGTTCGGCAGTTTTCACTTTAACCCCTGAACATTTCATTCATGCCCCTATTACGAACTAGGGTATTAGAGGCAAATAAGGAGTAAGGACTGTCGAGAGTGTTATGGAATTTAATAACGCACACCAAATGGAAACACACTTCATGAGATGTGTGTGTGTGTGCATGCAGTCCTTTACTGACAGCTGTCGGAAAACATGGTGAAAAGTCTTACATGGCGGTAATAGTTTGATCGCGACGTTTACTTTAGTAATGCCACTAATATATGCATACTCCATGTCTTAATTCCATTCCTGTTTAGTTCAGTTTAGTTCGATTAAGGTTATCAAAATCGCTGTTTTGAGCTTATGTAGGCCTACAGTTCAAAATTCATGTTTAATTGAATAAACAGTTAGTAAACACAAGTACATCAAATTGAACATCATTTATTTTCATCACCAATTATAGTAGAACAATTTCTCAAGCAGTTTGTGATGCATTTTGGAAACAGGAGATGAGCCCCTGGTCTAACGCGCCACCTGGCTTGAAATACCCATTCTCAAAGATTTGTTATTTGGGTAGCACACATATTCTGAATGCCTTCGGCAGAATCCAAATAAGCCATTTTAATCTAGATTAATCTAGGTTAATTCCAATATTAATATAGATTAAAATATATATATATATATATATATATATATATATATATATATATATATATATATATATTAGGGATGTAACGGTATTGTAAATACCGTCATACCGCAATATTAAATTTTTTCGATAATACCGAAGTCGCATGACTCGGTAAAACTATAGGTCTTCTGAGAAAATTTGCTCAGGCGAATGAAGCGAACGGGAGGTAGCTGAAACTTCATTTCCCATCAGCCCCGGCGTGGCCATAATCCTTTGCGGTCTGTTGTCGCTACAGATCCAGTAATGCGGAAATGGAGTGTGCTGCTAGTAGCGGAGATGAAAAAAAGATGAAAATGATCGAATCTAAAGCGGGTGTTGTCGCCGCGCGCGTGCTGAATAGCGGTGCTGTCGTGCGCGTTCTGATCAGCTGTGTTGTGGCGCGCGTATTGTAAAGCGCCGAGGGGGGGTTGAGCGCGCATACTCGAGAGGTGTTGTCGCGCGCCTACTGAAGGGCTGGACTGGACGGAGGTTGTGTCGCGTCGCGGGGGCACTTTTGATCATTTTGGAAGGGCATTTTCTATCCAAGACTAAAAAGGGCATGTGCACTGCACAGGTTAAGCCCTATGTGTGCACGTGCCTGCAAGTTGGGGAATACGACTAATAACAGTCATGGGGACTGCAGAAACACAGCACACTGTTCAGATTGATGCAGACATTGACTTGTACCGCAAAGAGATCTCTATCTCACTCATGGTTTGTCTTCTCAAGTGGGGGAAAGACAATGCACAACGTTACCCCACTTCTGTCAACATGGGCCAAGTCATATCTCTCTTGTCCCAGAAACCTCAGTCCCAAATGAGAGGGTTTTTTTCTGTTGCAGGGGACATTGTAAATACCCAGAGATACCAGCTTTTACCAGATTATAATTATATGATAATTTTTCTTTAAACCCATCTCTATCTAAGTGTGTGATTAAATGTTAAATGTGATGAGTTTTCAACAATACTAAATTGAAACGTTATTTTTTTACAAGTTTAATATTTTTTTGTTATTAAAATTGAAGTTCCTGTTTCAAAGCTTACAGATAGATGGCTAATTTGTATGTCATTGACACTTTTGGCACTTTTTTGGAGTATTTTCAAAAGTTTTTTTTTTCCTGTAAATGATTCAATAAATACCGTACCGTGACATTCATACCGAGGTATTACCGTACCGTGAAATTCTGATACCGTTACATCCCTATATATATATATATATATATATATATATATATATATATATATATATATATATATATAAATGCCCACCTATAATGGGCAAAGCTCCAAAAAGTAGGCAAGCTCCAAACATAGACCTAGTTTAAATCTGTATTGAGTGTTGTCCGCTTGTGATCAGACTGACCAAAAGACATTCTAATACCAGTTGTAAATGAGGGAACAAATTAAACGACAGTAAGAACACATCATTTCCAGGAGCTCTCGGAAATTTTGCTCCTTAAAAAGGGATTTTAATGAATGAAAAAAATGCGTATTATCACAAATACGGCTAAATGAGCTACATTTGTGGGTGGGCTGAGTCTTGCATAGGCAGAACAAAAGGAATTGCTTTTAATTTGGAAAAAAAGAGAAAAATTCTTAACATCTTTTGTGTCACTGCCAGACTTTCATCTTGTTTGGAAGCTATTATGCTCCTCCTTGGGAAAATGCACTTTCTTTTCTCTCCAAAAATGTGGGCACGAGCGCTGGAGGTCTGCAGTGTTGCTGTAATGCGAGAGAGGGCCAGTAATGCCACTAATGTACCTGTTTAAATAGGCCTGAGCTCAGAGAGAGTGTCTGTGTGTGTGTGTGTGTGTGTGTGTGTGTGTGTGTGTGTGTGTGTGTGTATGTGTAAGGGAGAGTGGGCATAGTCCCGCTCTCAAACACACACACTCTGTGACTGCGCATGTAATTGCAACCACGGGGCCTTGCAGTTTTCACTCTGACACTATTCAGTCACTTTGGATTTACGGGCTCGGGGAAAGAACATAATTTCTTTGAGGAACAAGGTGAAACAGCTGAAGAAGCAAGCAAGACGTTTCTAATAAATCAAACCGTTCTGAGTTACGCTGTGATGCATCGGTTTAAAGATTAACTATATTAAACGGGAGTGTGTTTTGATGTGGATTTGAGCATAAAGATTATATAAATCACATTGTGTCTGAAAAACTGCATTTTGCCTCTTGTTTGTTTCTCTCTGTTGTTGTTGTATGTAGACAGATGAAGCAATAGAGCTGCAGCGGCTCCTGTGAGAAATAATCAGAGCAGTGAGAGGGCAGTTGTAGAGCTTACTTTATTTCTTTCCGCTCACTGCAGGTAAAACAAAACCTGAAACAGCATTAGAGAAAAGAGATTGCACATTGATTACTATTTTATACAAATAAATAACACATTAGTGATTAGTTGCTTGAGCAGGCTTAGGAAACTTAAAAGTTGTCTAACAATAATAATAATAATATATTAATAATATAATAATATTTATCAAGGGTCGCCACAGTGGAATTTACCGCCAGCTATTCCAGCATGCGGATGCCCTACCAGCTACAACCCAGGACTGGAAAACACTCATACACTCATACACTACAGCCAATTTAGTTCATCCAATTCACTTATAGCGCATGTCTTTGAGCTGTGAGGGAAACCGGAGTGCCCCACGCCAACCATACCTGCCAGCACTCGCGTATTTTTCCTGGGAATCTCCTATATTTCAGACCTATCTCCAACTTTGGTGTAGTATCCGATCACAATATTCCAAAACCAGGCCCATAGTACAGCTGCTAACACCATAGTACCTGGTACTAAACTGTGCTATTCAGACAAACAGACAACGCATGACCATTGAGGGGCTTTAAATATGGTGGCACATTCATTATGAATATGAACAAAAAAATTTGGTTAATTACATAAAGTCTGGTCTTTAGAAAAAAAGTTAGGTTGTCAAATTATGCATCTTTATTTACATCTTTATAACTAATTGAGCAAATAGATGGAACATTATTGATTATTTGAGAATGAATTTCTGACAAAGCTTTTTTTTATTATTGTTGTTGTTGTTATTATTATTATTATTATTATCACTATTATTTATTTTTTATTAGTATAATTTTCTTCATTATTTCTTCATTATTTGTTTTACCATTTTTAAAATTTTTATCCTTTGTATTTGCAGATATACTAATGCAATATGCCGGTCATGTTTACAAATTATATTTTATATTTAGACACATTCTGCCAGAAAAAGTTACATTTTGCTAGACAGTTTGTTTCACTCAATTGCTGTTGTATTTAGACTAATGAAGCAATACATATTTTATAAAATAATAATAATAATAATAATAATAATAGACTGATGAATAAATAACTATTTTATTATCCATAATAATAATAATTATTATTATTAATAATAATAATAATAATAATAATAATAAAATTAATAATAAGTAAATTATTATTATTATTATTATTTATTATTATTTAGTTTTAGATTTGAATAAATAATTGAGCAAATAAATGGCACATTATTTATTATTTAAGAATTAACATTGGGCTTTTTTTAATATTTCCAGTCATTAGAAAGCAAAATGAATTATTATTATTATTTGTATCATTTTGTACAATTAAAAAAAAAAAAATTAATAATTGATATCTCTGTATCTGCAGATATATTAATGTAGCATGTGCCATCCATGTTTTCAAATGTCAAGCAAGCATCATTAATCTTGTTCCCGTCATTGGTCACAGGCCCAGGAAGTGGCCGGCAGTGTCCTGGGTGGCTTTTGCGGCGCGTCCGTCCAGGATGGAGGTCACGTCGGGAACCATGTCTCCACTCTAACACTATCGCAAGCTGCCATGCACAGGCTACGACAAGCCAGGCAGACGCTGGGGGCTTCCCACGAGGGAGAGTCCAAGTGCTGCTGTCATCCCAGCCAGGCAATTCAGTCTGTGCACCATAAATCAGCCGCGAGCCCTCAGCCCTGCGGGACCACAAGATGGAGTGTGATGGTCTTGTTTTTACAAACAGTGGAGGAGGATGCGTCACTGAGCCACCAAGACGGCACTCGGTGCAGAGACCTTGCCATCTAGAGCAGCTCTCCAGCATTCTCACTCCATCTGCTCGCTCACTGCCTTTCTCTCTCTCTCTCTCTCTTCCTTCACACCATTCGCAAAAATTGGTGTTTCCGTTTTCCCCCTGTACATCTGCTTCTCTCCTCCATTCAGGAAAGTGACCTTGACATCCTCCATCTTCCTTTGGCTGGGATATTAATTATTGAGGATATTATGGGCTTGTTAAGGGCTGTCACGCGGATGGCGAATCAAGGGATCCCTGCGCCTGCTTCAGTGTCTTAACATTAGTACCAGTCCATTTATCAGGAAGTAAATCAGAGGCTGGTGTGTCCTGCTCTGGTAAGTGTGTCTGACAGCCAGTCTCCTCAGTCAAATCATCTGCGCTGCTTTACTTTCAAACGCGCAGCGACAGATTCACTTACATACCCTAGCAGTTCAAGTTTGGAATCAGTCAGACTTAAAAGAAGGAAGGTCATTCTGCTTACCAAGGCTGTTAAAATGTGAAATATATTTACATATTTAAATAAATGTTTTCTTGATTAATATAGCTTCGAATATGATTGAAACACTACTAACACTTACAATGAGGTACACTTTACAATAAGGTTGTATTAGCTAATGCATTTACTAACATGAACAAACAGTAAACAATACATTTATTACAGTATTTGTTCATGTTAGTTAACATTAGTTAATAAAAATACAGTTGTTAGTTTGTTAACTCACAGTGCATTAACTAATGTTAATGAGCATTTATTTGGATTGTACTAATGCATTAGTAAATGTCGAACTGTGATTAATAAATGCTGCACAAGTATCATTATTTGCATGTATTTAGGCCTTTTTACATATGTATAACAACTGAAAGTTCTGTTTTGACAAAATGGCTGGAATTATTAGATAGATAAAACCTAATTTATTTAACATGAATATTTAGTAATATAACTTATGTAATATAATATTATACTTATATAGTATAACTAATATACTTATTGCAATAAACATTTTATAGGCCTATATCCTTTTAGTAAAGAAGTATCAGATTTATAGGTATACATTTTAACTTATGCATCAAATATGCGCTCCAAACTTGTTCTTGATTAAGACATGTTGACCTCTTCTTTCACATGTTAACACATGTTAATTTACAATCGATATAATAACAATTATTTAAATATCGCAATAGCATTTCACAATAAAATTTGTATATTTTTGATTACCGAAATGCATCCTTTGTGAGCAGAATAAGCGTATTAAAAAACATTTTAAAAATCATACTGATTCCAAACATTTAACTGGTAGTGTATGTGATTTACCGCTGCTCTGTTCTCTTTCGACCACTGCCTGTGTGGGAATTAGTGGCATGGCTCTGAAATATGTCTTCCCGCCTCTCCTCCCACCCTGTGGATGGCCCTAGTTAAAGAATGAATTTCCAAACCGCTGCTGACAAACAATGCGGTAGCCATAGATTGGTACAAACAGTATCTGCTTAACAGCTGTGTAACTGCGTGAGGGGGAAAAAAGACATCGTGATGCTGTATTATGAATCACTTTGAAGTAAAAATGAGCTGCTTTATGTTGGGAAAGAGGAGGGTGGAGGCGAGCAAATGGACTGCTTGATGTTGTGGTAATGAGCTGAGCATGTGCCGAACACAGGTACAATCTAGTTGTTTACGCTGAAGGACGGTTTAGGAGCGTTATTTGTTTTGCAAGCGCATTACAATATAATTGTTGTTACAAATGGAGTATATATAAAGTTATGTTTTCCCGTTGTGGTCCATTACTTGCAAACATTTATCATGAACCAGGCATACATATATACACAGCGGGTAATATTTGAAAGTATATAGATACAGTGAAATTATGCAGTGAAAATTCATTTTCCTTTCGGCTTAGTCCCTTATTTATCAGGGATCAACACAGCAGACTGAACTACCAACTATTCCAGCATATGTTTTATACAGCAGATACCCTTCCGGTGCAACCCATTACAGGGAAACACCCATACACTCCTGCATTCACACACACATACACTACGGCCGTTTTTGTTTACCTATTTCACCTATAGCACATGTCTTTGGGAAACCGGAGCACCCGAAGAAAAGCAAACACGGGGAGAACATGCAAATTCCACACAAAGATGCCAACTGGTAAAGCCGGGACTCGAACCAGCAACCTTCTTGCTGTGAGGTGACAGTGTTAACCACTGAGGCACCGTGTCGATCCTAAAACAACATTATATACATTAAAAGTGTGCAATCTACATTTTATTAAGCAGAGAGATTTTCAACTCACTATCAGAGTATTCTTAAATGTAGAGATATTAGACATGAAGAACATGTCGTTATAATAAAATAATTATTGATTTATTTCACGATTTCTTTCTGACAAGTCCTTAGAAAGCAGAACAAAACTGTTTATTCAGTGAATTATTTAATAATATCAGTTGTTACTGTTGCAGTGTATTTTTCCTTCCTTTTATATTTGTTAATTAATTTATTTTTTAAATAAATAAATAATAATAATAATAATTAATATTATTATATTTAAATACTTCTATTATTATTATTATTATTATTATTATTTCTTTATTTAAAATATATATTTTAAATATTAATTTAAATATTAATATAAATATTAATTTATATATATATATATATATATATATATATATGTATATATATTTAAATAAATGAATAATAATAATAATAATAATAATAGCAGTATTAAAATATAATATTTATTGTTATCATTTTTAAATATTTCTATTATTATCTTTATTATATTAATGAATTATTATTATATTCATAGTTATTGCTATTTTTATCTCACATTTATGTTTCTCTTGTTTCTGTTCTGTATATTATTGCTATTATATCTGTTGGTGTTTCAGTTCTATTGTTGTTTCTCGTAGGGCTGCACGAGTCTGGCTAAAATTAAACATTTTCTCATGATTCTGTAGATGTAAAATAAAGGTTAATTTGAGTGATGAGAAGGTTTTTTATTATTGTTATTCTCAAACATATGGTAAAACATCAATAATAATATCAGGCCTATTTGTAGCTCTACTTTTGGTTAAAATGTTAACTTTTGTATAGACTTTGAATTGTGGACTTTAAATGAACAGACTTTAAAAATGTCCTATTTTTTAATTCACAGTAAAGTGATTACATCAGAATATTAATAATTTTAAAGTTGAATTATTATGTTTGAGACATGTGCTGGTCATTTGTCATTGATAACATTATTAGACCATTTTATTCTCTAGTAAAATCAGACATTTGTCATTATCGGATTCTCTCTTGCATTATACTCAACATTATTTAGGTTAGAGTAGTTATACTGACCCAGTAAACATCTATTTTCACGTAAAACACTTTGTGCTCACTATGAAAGAAAAACATATCAATTGCTTGTCCTAATCATAACTCTAAAATGCGATGTGATCATGTAAATTATTTTCAGCTTCACTTCCCAAGCGGCTTACAAACATTCACTCTGTACAACAAACTGAATGTCACTTACAACTTTATTTTACATTTTATTGACAGCCTATGCAGGTTCTGTTCACTAAAGTCATCATTAGCAGGCCCGCACGCGTCCTCTCAGTAGTAAACAAACATTGCATCAGCTCAAGTGTGATTTTGCGGCTGCGAATACATCATTACATTAAGACAGAAATGACATTTTGGGGTGAATTACACCTCATAAACACAATATGTGACGCTTTTAACACCATTTGGACGTGTCCATGTTGCTGAGCAACGTATATAAAACAATGTGAAGACTCATGCGAGCGCCTTTATGCTTCTTTACAGACCTTGAAAATATAATTGAATTGAATTGCTGAATTGCAGAAAAGCTGAATAAAGATCAGGGTTAAATCGAGATAGCAATCTTTTTTCTGAATAATCACGCAGCTCCAGTGTCTTGTAAGTTTAATTATTCAATCAATGTATTCTCTATAAATCTTACCTAATGACCAAATCTAACTATCAAATCTAGCATTTGACGACTTAAGCATTATTTACTACATAATGAATTAGTAAACAAACAGTTATATACTACATCTAAATTTGATTTGATTTAATCATTGCAACTAAAAGGCTGATTATGAAGTATACATGCATGCCTTCCACTGTCTTTAAGCTTTGAGGAGCGACTCTGAGGAGCTGAACCGAACTGAAGTCTTAGATTCCCTTGAGGAAAGCAAAAACCTGACGTCATCTCCCTGCGGCCGTACCACTGCGCTCTCCCTGGATTGTGTCATGGCCTGAGAAGCAGAGAGCTTGCTAACACAGTCTCAAGTGACATCTTAAAGCCCACTGAAATCAGATAAGAGAGGAATGTGACAGAAAACAGAAATTTATGTCTCTGGCTTTGGAAATTACAGACTCGCTCATTAGCTCTGGACAAGCACAGAGAAGGCCATTGTAGTGCTTCTCGACCCTCTGGTATCTCTTAATAACGGCGGTCTCCAAATTAACCCGACTCATAGATCTGGCAGCCGCTGTGGCACGAACACTAAGTCTGCCAGTCAAAAGAGCCCCTCTTCTGTTCCAAAAGGATTGGTTTGTTGAGGAGGACATCTTTAAATACTCTGTTGCGAATGCTGCATCCTGTGTTTAAGCTTGACCGAGCGATGTAGCTAATTTACTCAGAGACCCCCGAGTCTGAGAAGAGCGAGAGGGACAAAGCCGACAGTAAATTACATCTGGGCTGGGCTTTGCGGGTTGAGGGGTTTGGATGGGGGTAGAAACGCAAAACTCACTGGCTGCAGAATTAAATCAGCTGTGAGAAGCACATTGGCGAAGTCAGTGAACCCCTCTGTAATCTGCAGGCCGGCCTGTTTTCTTAAGCAAGCCTACGAGATATTCCTCTATTAGGGCTTTATTTGCTATTCATAAAGCACCCAGCCTAGGGAATGCTACTGGCTTCAGGGCAGGGTGAGGAAAAAATAGATTTGTGGGTGGATGAATGTACAGTTTTTCTTGTGTTTACTTTGCGTCTCATGACCTTCCTTTTTTGAAGTTTTTTTATTTTTTTTTTCAATTAATATTGCTTGTATTTGAGCAGAGAGAAATGAAAAGAATAAATATATACAGTGTATCATTCGATAGTTTGGGTTCAGTGTATTTTCATTTTCATTTTGTTTCCTTCCGCTCTTACACTCTAAACATGCATGTTTCAACAGAGAACTTTACTCCCTTTATATTCAACCTCATTTTGCACCTGAAGAGCTTCTTTAGTAAAGCACACACAGACACACTCACAAATTGTATTTTGAAGAATATTGACAAGTTCAAGTAGGAGGTATACCAGCAAATGTTCTGTGAGCAGCATTCTTTACATTGTCTCCTTTTGTGTTCGATGGAAAATAGAATCTCATACAGGTTTGGAACAACTGGAGGGTGAATAAATGATGACAGATTTTTGAAAATGAATTCAATTTATTTCATCTTTATTTATTTAGCTCTTTTACAATGTATATTGTGTCAAAGCAGCTTAACATAGACATTCTAGTAAATCGAAAATGTGTCAGTCCAGTTTTCAGAGTTAAAGTTCAGTTTAGTTCAGTTCAGTGTGGTTTAAAGTTCACTGCTGAAAAAACACTGAAGAGCAAATCTATCAATGTGCAGCTCCACAAGTCCTAAACCAAGCAAGTTAGTTAACAAATTATTAAATTAACTAGTTCTAAACTCTGCATGCCTGGTACCAGGTCCGTTACATAATTTACTTCGGCATTTTTTAAATTTTAAAGGTCCATACTGGCCCAATACCCCTATAAGAGGTTCTGTTTTATCATCAATTGGAATATAATAACTTTCGCATAGCTGATGATTGAGACATTTTTCTTTTTTCTATGATTACTAAACCAACAAAATTTATTACAGCAGCAAGATTAGACCAAACAGAACCTAACAGGTACACTTTTAAATTTGAGTTTACAAACAAACAGAAAAGCACCTCTTTTACAGAGGGTTTTTTTATAACACAGACAACATATACACGTATTTTAATCACTTTCAACAGTGTTATGAAAATTCTAACTTTTGCATTTACACCTCTGCATGTTGATTTGGGAAGCTGTTGAATTTGGAAGACAAAATCCAGGTAGAAAGACCAAAAAAGCACTTGACTTTAAGAGGTTAAAAACCTGACACATTATTCAAATGTAAAATATGTTTATTCAAATTCATATATATTTGTATATTTTCAAATATTTCTATTTTTTAAATTTATTAAAACAATAATACAAAACAATAATACAAAATAAAAGTTATTTAATTTAAAGTACTGAGTTTTTCTTTGTGTTGTTGTGTGTCTCTTTTTTTCTCTTCTCTTTTCCGACAGGTTTCATTATGAGCACACAGGTGCAGTGAATCAGGTGTCGACACGTGGAAGCTTGCCGGCGTGTTTGTAAAGTCCATTTAAACCAGATTAGAAGATCGCTTGGAAAGTCTCCTCTCTCCTGGCTTGTTTTGTTTATTTGTTAAAACCTATTTGCTCGACGATATTGTCGAATTTTACAATGAGTGTTGACTATTATTGTGATCAATGTATGTTGATGCTTGTGATAAGAAAGGTGCCTTTTTGTCTTATTAAGTTTTTTTAATGTTTTTAGTAGGGAAGGGAGTGAATGTTGTTTCATTTGTTTGAATTTATGTGCAGTGAGAAAGTTTTAAACTTAGTTAATTGTTGAGTTTTTATTGTTATTTTAGCTTTACCTCCACAAATGTCATAAATTTGACTTTACAATATTTCTTTGGTCAGTCATCTTTGTTGTTGTTTTCTTTTGAATGCGGGATGAGACTCCGGGCTCCTCATTATTTTAGAGGTGTCCTATTTGATTTAATTGACTTTTTTTATTGTTACAGGTCTGGTTTGCTTTGTGGAGCTGTGCAAAGTTTAGAAAATGTAACAGTAGTTTTCATGTAGTTGGAATTCACCACTGGCTTGCTTGGTTTAGGATTTGTGGAGCTGTGCATCGATGATCCAAATGGTCTTCAATGTTTGAACTTCAACTCTGAAAACTGGACTGACACAGTTTCAATTTATTAAAACTTCTATGTTAAGCTGCTTTGACACAATCTACATTGTAAAAGCGCTATAGAGGCAAAGTTGAATTGAGTTGAATTAATTCTTCTGAGTAACGTGCTGATTTATTTTTCTATATTATTTTAAATTTAAAAAATGGTCTGTGCTACTGCATATTGTATATAAAAACCTAAATATTTTTATTTCCAAACAGCATTTACTGGACAATAAAATATTGAATAATGAAATATAATTCCACAGATTTTAACTGAATTAGTGAATCCATGCCTTTGAACACTATATTGCATATAGAAAGATATTCATTCATAGAATGACTAATGAAGGGTCTATTTAAAGCCCAGCAGAAGAGTAAACTGAAAAGTCCTTAACATCCTTTCCCACAAAGTGCCACTGCTTCATCTTCCTCCCATTGTGCTATTGAAATGTTTTAAAGTTGTTTTTAAGCGTCTTGTTTTATTCAGTGGGAATAAAGCCGATGCCCTGTTCCTGTCAAGCTAAGACTGACACAAACGCACCTGGACACAATGCAACCTGAGTGCCTAAAATCAATGTGTCTTCTCTTCAACAGCTGGGCCTGAATGCGTCAGCCGAATACTAATATCTCCAGACTGCCATTCCCTATGAGACGCGTACGAGCGGCCTGCATGCATAGACTCTGTTACATAATTAATGCAGTGTGCCTTCTCATTCAGGCATGTTCACTGTGTCAGTCTTGGCTATGCGTTTTAAATTCCGTTTTATCTTGTTTTTCAAGCTGGCCTATCTCATTCGCTTTCTTTCGCTCTTTTGTCTTTCTCTTCTTCTGTCTCTCACTCTCTGCTTCTTTCTCCTAGTTCTTTTAACCGAACTCCCTCATTATTTCCCTCTCTCCTTTCACATTCTATCTTTTCAGATAACTCAGAGAGACCGTATATCGCCTGACTGCTTGTTAATGTCACATTCTCTTCTTTTTTTTAGTTGATTTGCCGACGCATATCGGTACAGACGCTTGGAAGAGGGCTACCTGTAACAGAAGTACCTCCTTCTATCATGCTATCATTTCCCGCATGACGAGAGTCAGAAGCCAAGAGGAGGAGCCCTGCTGGCTCACCTGATGCTTGCTGTACCACCTAGGAGATCTACGCCATCCAAACCAAGCTCCAGGTGCAGTATTGCCATGCCATCTCAATGTCGGTAACCGTCTGGCCTCTCACCGGGGACTACACACTCCATTTTGTTTTCACATCCCTATGGATGCTTAAAATGTTCAGTTTTATTAGTATTTCAGTAGTATTCACTTCTCATATGTCTAGAAACAGCCACTCAAACTACAAACAGCCAATGCAAAGTTCATAACAGTGAACAAAAAACTGTAAAAATTATTCTAAAAAGCTGAAACAATTTTATGATCAATGACATTACAATAACAGTTGTGCTCTTTAATATTCTTTGTTCAACCTTGATTTATCCTTTCAGAGTTATTTTATAAACTGTAAGACTTAAAGAACTTGAAACGGAAATGTTTTCCAACATAATAAATGTCTTTGCTGTCACTTTTGATCAATGTAATGCATCCTAGTTGAGTAAATGTTTCTTAATGGCTTTAAATGCACCGACCAAAACAACAACGTCTTAAAAACCTCTTTGAGAAATGAGTTTAAAAACCTCTACATCCTCCATAGCCATGCTGTCTCTAAGTCAGTAACCGTCTGGCCCCTCACCAGGGACGACACACCTCGTTTTGTTTTCTCATCCCTACGGACACTTTCAGCCTCATTTCATTAGTATTTCAATAGCCTTCACTAACCATGTGTCCAAAAACTGCCACCCTGTAAATGCTAATTTGGTGATCATGCAACTTTACTTTAATAATTAACAAGTTTGCAAAAAGTTCAAAAGAACTGCAACTTTTCACAATACAAATGTTTTGTAGCATGAATATCTTTGCTGTTACTAAAGATGAATTGAGTATTAAATATTAAATTATTTTAAACAAATTTTAATAAAGCCTGAAAAGAGAGTTTTGAAAACCCCATGTATTTGTGCCATTTCTAAGTCAGTAACCGTCTGGCCTCTCACCAGGGACGACACACCTCATTTTGTTTTCTCATCCCTATGGACACTTTCAGCCTCATTTCATTAGTATTTCAATAGCCTTCCCCTACCATGTGTCCAAAAACGGCCACCTGAACAACTATAGAAATTATTCTTACTTTGATGATTATCAACTTTGCAAACAGTTCAAAAGAACTGCAAGTATTTGCAATACAAATGTTTTGTAACCTAAGTATAGTTGCTGTTACTATAGATGAAATTAGACATAAAATATCTAAATATATCTCTTAAATAAAATTTTAAAGCCCGAAAAGAGAGTCTTAAAAGCCCATGTATTTGGGCCATCTCTAAGTCAGTAACCGTCTGGCCTCTCACCAGGGACGACACACCTCATTTTGTTTTCTCATCCCTACGGACACTTTCAGCATCATTTCATTAGTATTTCAATAGCCTTCACTAACCATGTGTCCAAAAACTGCCACCTGAACAACTATAGAAATTATTCTTACTTTAACTATTAACACATTTGCAAACAGTTTAAAAGAATTGCATTTTCTTTGCCATACAAATGTTTTGTAACATAAGTATCACTGCTGTTACTATAGATGAAATAATTATAAAGTTTTTCAATTATTTCAGTTTCTCTAAAATAAAATTTATAGCCTCAAAAAGAGAGTCTTAAAAACCTCATGTATTTGTGCCATCTCTAAGTCAGTAACCGTCTGGCCTCTCACCAGGGACGACACACCCGTGCTTGTTGTCACATCCCTACGGGTGCTTTATTCTCTATATATTAGTAATACAAAAGTCTTCACTTCTCGCATACATACCCCCCCCCCCCCCCCCCCCCCCACACACACACAAAAAACAACCACATTGGCCAACCATTGCAAAATGTGATGTAACACTGAGCAAAAAACTTAAGAAGGCATTCTGAAATGCTGATTTGATGCTCAAGAAACACTTTGTTTGATTGCAAACAGTTATTGCGAATAGTTGGGTTGCTTATTATTTTTTGAGGGATTTGTCATGCATTATATTCAAGGATTTGTTGATTAATGGAGCATTGAAATGTTTTTGTAACACAATAAATGTCTTTACTGTCACTTTTGAGCAGTTTAAATCATTCTTGTTGATTAAGTGTATTAAAGCACTTTAAGCATCAATGTAAATAACCTTTACTTAATTTTTTTTTTTTTTATTAGCTTGTTTATTTTACAGGGACAATACACTTGACATTGTTATACAAATATAACCGATGTTGTGTACATAGGGCATATAGCATAAAGCTAATTTGCAGCCCTCGTCCCTGGTTAGGCTTTACATTAAAAAAATAAATTAATTAATAAAAAAAAAATAATAATAATAAAGAAAACCGGCAAGAATAAAACACAATACAGCAAACATGTACAATATTTACAGAGCCATAAACATAAGATGCAAGTCCATATGGATAAAGAGAAATGTAAATGGGACCAACCTGAAAGAATAATGCTTAATGTTCACATTGCTGTAAAGATTTCAACTATTCTTTCAGCTTTACAGAAAAAACTGGCAGTTCTGATTGTAACTATAAATGAACAGGCATGGCATTCCAGTGAACCTTTTACTGAAAAGGATGACTGACCCACAGCGGTTCTGCATCTGCGGATTCTACAATTCCCACTTACTGCCCCTCTAGTCTTCGCCCCATCACTACTGAATTTATTTATTAACTCACAAACTACTTTAGGAGCAAGACCATGTATACACTTAAACATGTTTTTTAAAAACGAAAACTTTAAAAAATATCAAAACTTAACAAATTATATTTTTTGAGAATTTGACAATGGTGCCATCAAGAACTAAATGGTGAATGAAATGACCACAGCAGAATTAGCAATTTAATACCCCAAAGATCCTAATCTTTAGCTGTGCCAGTCGATAACCGTCTGGCCTCCTACCAGTGACGACATGTCCTTTTTGTTTTCTCATCCCTATGGACGCTTAGAGTCTCCCTTTATATTGGTATTTCAATAGTCTTCACTCCCCACATGGCCAAAACAGCAGCACTTTTCAGCCTTGGCAAAATGCAGTGTAATGTAACTTCAGAAAGCATTCTAATTAAGATAATCCTCACAAAAAAACATTTTTCTTAAAATGAACGTTCATTACAGTTGTGTTGCTTTTTATTTGTGACAGTAAAGAAAGTTCCCAAACACCAGATCATTTAATCAAAAGTTTCCTCTCACAGTCTAAAGATATGCGGTATACAGTAGGTGAACTGGGTAAACTAAAAAATAGTCATTGTGTATGAGTGTGTGTGTGAATGAGAGATTTATGGGTGTTTCCCAGAACTGGGTTGCAGCTGGAAGGGCATTAGCTGCATAAAACATATGCCAGAATAATTGGCAGATCATTAAGCTGTGGTGACCCCTAATAAATCAGGGACTAAGCCAAAGCAGAGTGAGTGCGTGACCGAAGCGGTTGACCCCAAAAAAATTTGAATTAACATTACCAATAGTTATTAAACATCAGGACTTTCACTGAGGATGCTGCATACCATTTTAGTTTTGCATGTCTACGAACACTAACATCTTCCCTTTTCATTAGTATGAATATCTGTTGCTATCAATAGTCTTCTCTCCCCCATGCCTAGAAATGGTAGCCCTGGCCAACCATTGCAATATGTGGTGTAATACTGAGTAAAATTGACAGGCGGTGCAGCACTGCAGCTGAAATGGCAGCAGACCTTGGCTTGAATCGCAGCCAGACGGTGGGGAGGGGACATATGTGATTGCTCATCTATATGCTGCAAAAGCTTACCTTAAAGAAAACATGAGTCATGCACTGAGCAGAGACTCAGCAGTGGGGCGTATTCCTCAGTGATCACAAACAAGAAAAAAAAAAACAGCATAGACTAATGTCAGACTCGACTTGAGTCAAAAGAAGTTAGTGGGTCATTGGCGATGGCAGGCACCCGGTTGTGCCAGAGGGGTGGGTGGCATTGCGAAAGGCACAATGTGGGCTGCATTGCTGTGGCTGAAGTTAATTGGATTTCCCTTGTGCCCACTCCTGGCCACATGCAGGGCCGTGACATTAAATGCCCTTATCTATGACAGAAGAATAAGACAGAGTACAGAGAAAGCCACTAGTCTTAAGAAGCCTTACTGACAGTCCCCAGTCACCTCTCATGCTCTTTCACATATCCAGCTCAACTGGGGTGGCGCAGGACTGGTTGGATTTGGCATGCTATAAAGTGGCCCTAGAGAGAGTTAGGACACTTGAGTCGCATTTAAAAAAAGGTATGGAAGTCATTCATGGATATTATTTTATGTATTTGCCGACAGCTGAGGCTGGCAGAACTACCTCTTGATGGTTTGTAATGACTTTCCAAAAGTGTAGGGTCAGTAAGACTTTGTCTTCACAGTTCCTACTGATGAGAATGACCCATGGGTAGGCCCACACGGAATCTGTTCGCCCAGAAATCAGCAGATTTCTGCAGATTTTCAGCACATCGAGTCTATTTATTTAGGTGTGCGTAAGCGTGTGTAAATTTATATTTATTCAGTTTTTAAATTAATTTTAGTGGTATTGCTGACTAATATAAACATGTTCATTTGATTTATACACAATATGGTTTGTAAAGTTATAATTTCTGTTGTATAGTAGATGTATGATGATTTATTGGATGATTTATTATATGAGACTTGCTTTGTTTACTAAATAAATGGATCCAATAGGATTTGCATTGTAAACATTAAATAAAAGTTAAAATGTTTTTTTTATTTACTTAACATAAGTTTTTTGTTGCGATACACCCACAATCACTCAATAAATCTGCAGAATTAGCAAAAAAAAATGTCTGCAAATTCCCTACCCATGAGGAAAATTAGTTTGTCTGGTGATTGATCTGGATCCTAGGTCTTACAACTACTCTGTGCCAAAAATAGTGCCAATTTTAGTATTAATATAAGAGCATTATCAAAGTGCCTTCAAGACAAGTCTTTTCACTCGGTGGCCATCTTTAAAATGCCTCTTGAGCAGTATGCTCGAGCATTCTGTCTGAATGGGGAAACATCAAATTTCTTCAAAACTGTTTGCCAAGTTCACGATTACATGACATATTTGGAATCACCAATAAAATTTAACAACATCTGTCTCGTAGGTTTCGTTTCTAAATGTTCAAATCAAACAAAATCGGCATATTTTCAGGTTGCCCGAGCTAATGCTAAAAGGAATGAGATAACGACACCAACCTCATTTACGACCATTCTACACATTATCATCCTCTGAATAATGATCGTCAGATCGCACTAGTCTTCTAAAGTATTCCACAACTTGGTCTTGATACTGAATCTCCTCCAGAAATGACAGCAACTGTTTGTTTACAAGTTTGTGGGCATTTGAGTAGTTGCTGCCATGTGATGTGCCTTTTTATACAGATTACAAAACCAAAAAACTTATGTTATCAAATGCACTTGGTTCATTTAAAAGTACAAATTTCAAGCTTTATGTGGATATTTTTCTTATGTCTGTGAAGGAAGTATTTGCTGAGACTCCAGTATGTTTGTTGTCCATCAAACTGTAATAAAAGCATACATCTGATACAAGCTTCCCCCTGGAGAAACGTCAGTCTATAGCAATCGATGATTGGCTACTGTGCTAGTAAGCGGGGCTTCATTCGACATATTGACCATTATACTCTTCCCCATTCAAAACTAATTCTCACTGATTGAAATACAAGTGACATGTCTTGTGTATTCTATAGTCTTTGGTATTATCCAACTGTGGTTTGCTGCATTTCACAAAAGGGTGCCATTCTTGCTTCAGAACTAAGATTGAATTCCACAGAGGGTTTTGACACGGGAGCTGATAATCCCAAAAGGTCAGAGATTAAATGAGACATCTATCACTAATGTGCAATCCTGTGATAGCTCAAATTTGGACCCATTAGGGCTTCCTTTTTGAATTTTGGGATGATAATGTGACAAATATAACGAGTAAAATTGCATATTATCCTTTAACATTGGGAGACAAAAGGGTCTGAGTTCCCACTGTGACGTTTGGCACATTTGATTGTGTTGATCTCCAGTCTTGGAGTGCAGCAGCCCATTCCATCCGAGTCTTTAATGGATAGTGCACGAGAGCAGGGGAGCATCATTAAAAAACCCATTTTGAGGCCTCCCTGTCTCCCATTAAACTTAACAGCCAGCCTTGCCCATTAGTTTTTATCCTCCTTTTTAAGGGGTTGGGGGCAAGGGCCCTAAAACCATGAAGTTTAATTGGCTACCTAGAGGATGGCGTGATTGAGTTCAATCTCCTCTTTTTGAAATCCTTGAAAACAGACCATAGATGCAGCGTGAAGGAAAACAAAGTCTGTTGCAGTGGCATTCTCAGAATGCACATCACACTATCTCTTCCCCCTCCAAGGGAATGGTTGCTTAAACTCTGAGGGAAGCTGACCACTTTGAGAGAAAAAAGAAGAGTATTTTGCACGAAAAAGGTTTGCTGACTTTATAGAGATGAAGCCTTTGGGCAAGGTGGGGAAACTCCCAGGGTTTGTGGCCGTAACTGATCTCACTCAACAGTTCCTGCCTTTAATCTTTCATCAATAGCTGATAATCTGCCAGGCTGAAGTCATTTCTATGCAGGAGGAATCTGAACTGAATTTTAACCCACTGAAACGGAGCGAGGGAGGTTGCAGTGAGGACAGAAGGATGAAGGGGTGAAGAGATGAAGGCATTCCTGTGAACTCGGTCAGTCATTCCCCACAGTGCAGTCATTGGCTGTTTGATGGTCCGTCTGCGTATGCATTTCAGTCGATCATTTCATGTTTACACCAGGGCAAATGAATATACATCAGAGTGACAGGATACAAAAAGGCCAGATGCCCAGGGTTTTAACCTTTTCGTAATGGCTGTAATTACCTCAGATGAGCAGGAGGCATCATTTTATCGTTATGATTCAGGTTGAGTCGTAATACGGGAGAACCATAACGGATTGTATGAAGCTAAAACAGGGAATATTGCAGGGGAAACGAATGGAGGAAAGCTCTATACATGCTGCATTAATATGAAGAGGGTTAAAAGAGAAAAACTCGCACTGCCGCAGTGACAGAGCAGCCAGTTCTCCCTCGTATTTTCCCTCTATCTTTTCCTCCACTCTCTTTTCTCTCTCATTCACTCACACCTCCCTCTCTTTTTTCTACCCAGCTGCAGTGATAAATGTCTCTTTGTATTCTGGACAGAAAACTGCCGGGTACAATGTACTTGTCAGAAGACAGCTGATTTTTTTTTTTCTTTACCGGTGCAGTTTAGTCGTAATCTTTCCTTGAGTGCCCAAACCTCAGCAGTCCAAGAAAAAAAAATACAATAGACATTAGGTGAAGTAAATAATGTGTGCAACAGATTACTGGATTTGTATATGCGTGGGCATGTTTAGTAAGTGGTTCTCATTTCAGGGGACATGCATGTCCTAATGTCCATAAGTGTGGATTGGGAATGTTTTAGTGTTTTAGTGACACGAGTTGAGCTATTCTAATGTGATAGTTAATGGGGTTAAGAGGGGCTTGCTGTGGGTGCTTTTGGCCTCATGCCATCAGGCAACTCTTCCTGCTGTCTAATAAACCACCTGCCCACCGATCAAGGCTCACTTTTTGGCAGAGCTCACCACAGAGTCCCACCAAATCCCAGTCAAACAAAGAGGCTATGAAGATGAGGGTTTGGTTCAACTCAACATTAGTGCTGAGAAGATTTTGTTTTGGATGAATATCCTAGATTACCACACACCAGCGATTGGAGTTATGAAGCCAATTATGATATGGAGATGGTTAGGAGGCCATGATGGACAGAGGCCTGTGAGCTAATTTGGCCAGGATGCCGGGGTTAAACCCCTACTCTTTTTCAAAGGACATCCTGGGATTTTTAACAACCACAGAGAGTCGGGACCTTGGTTTACGTCTCATCCCAAAGATGAAATGAGATAATGTAAAACATTTACACAAATTATATAGATATGTTCCTGTCAATTTGCCCAAAACACTGTTAAATGTATTGTTGAGCCCTGCTCTAGCCAACCCAGGTAGAAGTGTCTCGGGATAGGATGTACTTGCTTGGAGACCTGGGCTCCCTAGTAGCATTTGTAACAATGAGGCCATTATGCATGGAAATTGTCCAAGAGTCCTCCAAAGGGATGGACTTTGTCTCACCTCACTATTAGTTACGTTCCGGTTAGTGCACAGCTGGGGATGCAGAGGGGTTAGCTTGATTTTACCTCCCCCCTTGAGGCCGCTATGCCCATGGGCTTTGTTACCTGTAGATTTTTGTTTTGGAGAGCGAGAAAGAGAAAGTATTGTGGGTTTGGATGAGGGCCACGAGTCAGGAAGGGCCAGGAGGGGACAGAGCAGATGGACATGAGGATGAAAGGTGGGTGGGCAAGAAATCCAGCGTAGTTAAAGACAACTCTCCAAAAACATAGATCAATCAGGATAGTGCAATTTGGCGCAGTGCAGACTGTGTGGCGCCTCGTTTCAGCTGACCCATTCATCTATCTGGCTAAAACCCTTGCTCAATGCTTTTTGTTTTTCACAATCTCTCTCCTATTAACCCTTAGACGCACGCTTTTTCATTTCTTCTTCCTCTCAGTCCTCCAAATTGACTTTAGATTGAAGAGCAGCCGTTCTTTCTCACTGTGACTATCAAACAGCACATTACCTTACCTTAATCTTCTCCTCTGTGTTGAGCACGAGGCCAATATCCCAGCATTCCTATCTGCGCAGAATTGCACCAAGTTACATACGTGTTCAACAAACAATTGGGATTCAGCTTGTTTTCTGAGGAGATTATTAACACACAGCCACAAGCGCTGGTCCTGAATAAGCAATGGAATCCTGAGCCCTCTTTTCCTCACCGTCCCACTCTCTTTCTCACTTTCCGTGAATCAAAGCCAGGATTGTCTGGAAAATGAGCTGTCAACCGAGGGTTCGCAATGAGATACATCAGCCTCATTGCCAGCCCAAGAAATAATGAACTGCTCCTTCTCTCCCCCCTCTCTTCTGATATGTTCAGTAAGCTACCCATAACAAGTGCAGAGAGATAAGAAGCCCCCTCTTGAGCTGATTAAACCCCATTTCGAGCATTCAGAAAGAGGGTTTTGAAGATTGGGGTTCAAGGCAGAGCAATGCCATTCAGAGGTATTATTGTCTGAGATGTTTTCATGTTTCTGAGAGGAAGGCACACCTTCAAAGAAAACGACCTCAAGGCCTACCTGCCAGAGTACGGTGTGAAAGCTCTGAATAAAAACACGATTAATTTCCTCATTTTTACACAATGTTGTGAAGCTACCTGCTGCAGAGCTAAGCTCCAACACCTTGCAGTAATACTCTGACACTTAATAGAGAAAGTAAACAGCACGTTTAAGGGGGTGTTTGCACAGGCAACGTGTGCTATTTTTTAATCATAAATCTATTTTACACATATATGCATCAGGCTAATAAACACAGTCTTTTTAAATCTGCTGTGCTAGCCCTAGCTTAGAAACTCATGCAGCCAATGCTATTTTTTAGTCTTTATACTCTTTTAATTAGTCATTTAAATTTGCGACATTCATTCATTATAGTGAATTTTACTCATACTAAAATAGTACTGTACTGTGTCACTGTAGGTCAAAAGAAATACCTTTAAATTGAATACTCTAAAATGTACCTTATAGCCAGCATGGTAAAAAGAATTGACCTTTTTTGGGTTATTTGCATCATTTTCTATTTAATTGTGAGAATCAAATACTGCCTTTTTGTGATATTTTAATCACTACTTTTAACTGGATTAGCTTGTTGGGTGGTCATCATAGCCACATGTTTTGATGTACCAAAAACATTTCCTAAAGATTTAGAACAAAGAAATATGAATAAATACTTATTTTAAAAATACAAATTTATCATATTACATCATTAGAAAAAAACAAAAATCTGTTAAAGTTTTAAATAAAAAAAAACTGACCAATTGTCATTTATTAGGCAAACAACTAACTAGCCAACACATTCAACTGTCCTCAGTCATAATTTGGCCATTTGAATAATACAAATTTAAACATAATAATAATAATTATAATAATAATAATTATAATAATAATAACGTAGAGCTTCATGATTTTTCTAGCCTCTCTTGGAAAAAAAAATCACATTTGAATGTTTATCAATAGAAGCATTCGCCAAAATAGTATTTAAATTTTAATATAAGCCGTTTTTGGTGCTTCACACCTTTTTATTGGTCATTTTTGTGTGTTTGGTCCAGGAATAAGGTCCAAGATTTAGAATAAAAGTTACTTGTAAAATGTTTTCTCTATTTAAAACCAATACAGCAGTGAAAGACGACTTCACTTGGGTCAGATTGTATGTTTTCTTGAACAGCTGTAATTGTTTGCATTGCTCAAAACTGAAGTCACACGGAAGCGACAACCAAGGGTTCCAATTGGTCTTAAAGTGGTCTTTTTCAATGTTTTTTTTTCACTATTTATTATGGCTTGGCAGCCAAAAAAAGACAAATGAGCTCATGTTTTGAACAATTTTTGTTTTATCGAACCACCTGAACCCCCCTGGCTGTGGGCCTGTTTTATATTTTTCTACTTCACAATATTTGTTAGTGAATCTTCTCAGCTGTTTTATTTTAAGTAGCTAT
Source organism: Danio rerio (assembly GCF_052040795.2). Taxonomy (NCBI): domain Eukaryota; kingdom Metazoa; phylum Chordata; class Actinopteri; order Cypriniformes; family Danionidae; genus Danio; species Danio rerio. The sequence goes on from NC_141034.1 coordinate 44,601,730, forward strand.
TATCAAAAATAAAAAGTTCAACAAAAATGAATGTGAACTTCAACACAGCACACGTGCCCCTTTAAAGCATTTGTATACTAATAGCTCATTTTCAGTATTCATTTTATAAAAAATAAAAAGATCTGACCCTTGAATAGTACATCAGAGTGTGGGCAGAAACATAAACTAGCACCTATGGTCCCAAATATAAAGACATTATTTTAAAAATATACCTGCAAGTCTTATATCAGGCAGAAATTCGGTGAGCCTTTAATGTCTGATTCAGTCAAATGTTAATATTAGTTTTTTAAGGGAAGTCAGCTGTCATGATGCACCCTTGAGGCTGCAGTTCACTTCAGAGTCGAGAGAAAACCGCACCAAACTGTCAAAGACATCATTTCTCCTGCTCTCTGCACCCTGCTTACCTGACTCTGAGTCCTCTCTCTGTCTTTCTCTGTTCTTGTCTTCATTTTGACATCTGTCAGCATTTGCATTAGTCGATCAGAGACCCCCACACGAAAAAAAAAAATATGTTCCTAAAAGTTTAAACCGAGTCTGCAGAGCAAAACTGTTATTTATAGTTGTCAATTCTTCTAACATAAGCAAAACTGGCAGGAATGTTGAGTACAGATTTTTTTTACAGTTAGCAGGTTGGAGAGAATGAGAGGGCACTAATAGGGAGGGGTTTGTGATGGGTTGGGGAGGGAGGGGGGGTCCGTCGGGGGTGATGGAGACAAAAAGGGAAACTCTTTTATCAATTTCATCAAAATCAATTAGAAGCCGGAGTCTACTGACGGGGCACTGGGTGGTGGAGGGAGTGTGAAATCCCGGGGCATGGGAGGAGATACAAGCCCATGGGGACAGAGGAATTGATGAATAAAAGACTCCCGGGGTCGGGGACACTCTGAGTGGAACATGCTGGAACTCAGCAGCTGCAAATTGAGCTGCCAAAGCTCCTCAATCTCCTCAGGGGTTGGAAAAAAAAAGAGAGAGGAGAAGAAGAGCTTAATGGTGACTGTCATTTTGTCTGGTGGGACTGGGAACTCTACAAATAGCCTTCAACCAGACCTCTGGCCTCAAACAAACACAATCAACAGTCGTTCCTAGAGATTGGTGGATTGGTTTGCCCCCGTAGATGCGGTAAAGGGGATGTGAAAGGTATTTTTCATGTTTATATTGAGATACCACCATCCTCAAGAGTATTTTACAAGTAAACTGATGTATAATTCAATGCAGCAAGGATTTGAGCATAGAGGGAAGGGTTCAGTCGGCGACATGCAAGCCATAACCCATTCATCAATTCTACCCTAATGCAATCATTACTCTTGGCTCTTGACCACCACAGCCCTGCTAGAGTAGCATTAGCACCGTCTCCCATGCTTTCCTCTCAAGAACATGCCATCTCCAGATCTGTGGGATATTTTGTCCAACAGAAGCCTCCATAAATTGGTGTATTCTTGAAAGAAAAGCGACACAAACTGCAGGAAGTAGACATAGATCCTGGTAATAGAATAAAAGGGTATGAAGGAAGCACCCCTAAGGAAGTGCTGTGCATTGTGTATTAAGAGACTCCAGTCCTAAGAGTGCTTTTTTCTAGCCGTTCTCACACTTCATCCCACAATAGAAAGAGAAGTTGGGGCGGAGCTATTTTAAATCGGAGGTAACAACTGTGTCCCTGGTGCAAGCGTTGCCTTTTCAAAGAGCTGCGTGAATCATAAACATTTACACTGCTCGGGAGCCTGGGGAATGAGACAGGAGGGAGCTTACTATCCCTCAACTTCCTGCCTCTGTTTGTTTTCAGGAAGAATGAGGAGAAAAAAACAACAACTTAAAAACAAAAGGAAAAAAGGGGGAAACAAAGCAGAGTCTTTATATCCAGTCTCTCTGTTGATGTCCTTTGGCAATTGCAGTTTAAGCTTGTTTCACTGTACTAGAACAGTTAAAGAGGAGATCAGAGGTATTCCCACTACAACCGCTATGTGCCTCAGTGTCTTGGTGTGTCTGTTTCCTAGCTGGGAATTCGACCTCATGTTGGTTTTCAGTGAATACGTGATTGTCTAAATTTATTACGCTAGCACTATTTATGGAACAAAAAAAGGTAGAGTTTTTGAAGTAGAATAATCCTGGATTTGAGATATTTGAGTTGATTTAAAGCAAATTTAGTTAGTAAAACAAACTTTAGCCATATACTGATTTTGCCAAGTATGATGCAATCCTTGATTAACATCTATGTTGATCCCTGGAACATCATTTTTGTTTGAAAATGCAATGCATTCCTATTCCCTACCCCTAAACCCAACCATAACTCTAAATTATTCCCAAATTCAAAGTGGAACAATAGTTGGATAACAATCATGTAGAAGTGCATAAACTTACCCGTAAGCCTAAACTTAACATATGTGCATGTCATTGTGCAACAGTGACCACCTAATTTTTGCCAGCTTAGTTCCAGATGTAGTAGTTTGTAATGCTACGATTTGGATATGAGCGCTTTCTAAATCGTCTTACAGCACAATCTTTCCACAGTAAGGTATTTTAATGAACCAATCAACACAGCGCGTCTAAACAGAGCGCAAGAACAAGAGACTGAATTGCCTGTGTATACAGGGATAATGCAGGGAGTTTAGCTCCGGAGGACAAAAAAGTCAGCATTTGTGGTATGGGATTGAGTAACTTTGGATACAAGTATGCTGATGTATGGCAAAACCAGATCATTTGTAATTTAGTCATACTGGATATTGCTTTTCAAAGTGCGTGGAAAGCTTAAGCCCGTTACTTCCTTCAGCATTGTCAACGTGCTTTGCGATAGCTCATTTGTCATTGCTCGGTGACCATCAACTGTTTTCTGATTCAGTTCCGAAACAAGTTTTATTTATGGAGAGGATTAAAAGCACTTGGTGTTCGGGTGTCTTGTGTTTGTCTGAGGTAACCAAAATGTGTATCTTCCATACAAAGTATGAAGCTGGATGGTCAGTTCTTGTTACATGACTCAAGGTGAGAAATTCTAAAAAGTAAAATTTAGTTTGTCTAAAAAGAGATGTTTTCAGCTTGGTGCGCCTGGCATAAGGGCGTCACTCTCAATATGTGCATGCAATTTGTGCACCTCTATTGCAAATAATGGACTTGTGTGTGCAAAAGATACAATATATGGACAGCCTATTTCTGGCAGTGTCACAAAGAGGTCTATGATCTATGCACGACAAAACAAATCTGTGAACATACACGCAACTACTTTTGATATTTTGTCGAGCAGGACAGAGAAGCCTTACTTGAGTTTGACGGCGTGCATGCTCACACACACATGCACATTTGTTTTGCCATAGGCAATTTGTTACAGATTTACTAGGTGATTTTTGTTTTATGTTTGTTTTAGGACATGGTAAAGGTCTTTGATAAAGATCTAATTGTTTCTGATTTAAAATATGTTTCAGATTCACACTGTAAACACAGATTCAGTCTGTCTGTGACTAAATCATGATTAAAATCGGAATTGCAATATTGTTCAAGTAAATCGTGATAGGTTTCTTTCGCCCAAATCACACAGCCCTAGTTTCTACATCTTCTATCAAAGGAACCAAACAAGCGAGCAACAAGGTAAATCCATCCAGGTGAAGCCTTATTGTTGAAGTAATGCAGCTTGATAACTTGCTCCAGCAAGTCTCATTCTTGTTGCTACCAGTAAGTCTGTCTTTGAAGGTTTATACCATAGGTCCCAAACTCAATTCCTGGAGGGCCGCAGCTCTGCACAGTCTTGCTCCAACCCTATTCTAACACAGCTGATCCAAATAATCAAGGTGGTTTGAGAGTAGTCTTGAATACCTTGATTAATTGGAACAGATGTGTCTGATTATGGCTGAAGCAAAACTGTGCAGAGCTGCGGCCCTCCAGGAATTGAGTTTGAGACCTATGGTTTATACATTGTTGCTAAAACAATGAGTTCTTCCTCCCTTGTGGAGGAAATGTCTGGGATTTTGACTTGTGCCATTGTGATGCAACATACATTGATCTATTTTTCTGGATATGCAATTTAAAGCACTCAAATGAGAGCCGCATGTCCACTACATTGCTTTTCACTAAGCAAAACGAGCTTGTAGCTGCTGTGGAATAATATGATAGAAGACATGCCTGAAAATGACATTAGTATCTGATACTTGTCACCGTCTAATGGCTTTGGTTAAAACCGATGACAGCAACCCTGAAGTGCCTGCTCATTTTGCTTATCTGCTGTCCTTTATTGTCAATGTTTGCTTGCTCATAAGCAGATAAGAGCTTTGCTAATGATAAAATGGCTGACCTGGAAAAGCTTCATCTACTTGTAACGTTCTCTGTCTACATTTTTCTAATTGTGTCCAATTATGTAAGTGGCGAGCTGGAGGGAATGTCAGAGTGCCTTTTATAACTTTCTTTATATGCATTTCTCTTACGGAGAGACGTCTACAACAGCTTAAACTGTAGTCGCTGATCATTGTTCATTACACGTTGACAAGAAGTTGGCAGTGGAAGAAATGCAGAAAGATCTCCATCATAATCATAATTCCTCTCAGAGCCTACCATACACCAAGACGAGCCTAGCAACCCTCAAACAAATCTGCGAAGTGCTCACATATCAAATGTAAATGGGGGAGTATGTTCCCTCCTTTCCAGTTGCCAGGTAGCCATACGTCTTGTGATTCATCTGGAGAACAAACCGGTTAATTAGCCTGCTGGAATTAGCCATAGCACACACACGATCTGGACCAAATGAGATCTTAATTGGTTCACCTGCCAATTCTACATAATTCAGGCTCCTGCTTTACAGAGGGAGAAAAAAAAAGCACAATGAGGAAGAACAAGCTAAATTATTTTATAGCCGTTAACTCGGTCTTTTCTCTTCCTTAGCTCTCTTATTAGGCTCTCCATCCCCGAGCAAAACGCTGAGATTTGTAAGCAGCAGTGTGCTGTGAGTCAGAAGCAGCCAGGCTTGATTTAGCATGTCGCGGGCGAGCCACAATGCCTCACGTTTTTTAAACTCCAATCTGAGCGTCCGTCCTGCCGATTTTAATGACCTCATCTGCCTCAGAAATGCTTTTTATTCTCCTCCCTTTCTATTCAGCAAATGTCAAGCTCTCATTGTAATTCAGAAAATTGGTTGACTAATTTCCATCCTGCAAGAATAGAGTTCTCGCTATTGACTATTAGCGGCCGCTGGAGGTGTTCCATTGTTCTAAATTACACAGATCAAAGGCTGATTGAGCATGACAACACAAAACAATCGGCGCAATAAAACCCTTCGGAGCCCTCTTTTGGTCTTCTACGTGCTTTGATTCTCCCTGGCGCTGCCACTCGTCGCTCTATATCTTTGTAGCATTGAGTGGCAGTAGCTGAGAGTGAACATGACCTCCTACTGACTCCTGCCAACATACCGGATGTCTTTAACGGCAGCGAAGGTAAAAAAGAAACATCAACGTTAATTCCCTGCTAAATGAATTATGTATGAGGAGACTGCGTGATATGTAGATTTCCACCTCCAACCTTTGTCGGCCTAATTGCTGCCATTTAGGTCTGGATCTGAAGTGTTGCAGTCGACGTGGCTCACATCCGTCAATAATGTTCATGGGCTGGTATCAAAGACACGGCAGGAAGAGAAGTGCTGCCTGTGCATTAGCAAGGCGCCTCAAGGCTGAATCTTTCTAGAAAGCCACTCTTAACTTTTTTTTTTTATGGATGCTCTCAGCTAGTCAAGACCTTTGTGTCTTACCTTGGTCAGGTATCTGTGAGTTGTTTGAGGGTACGGTCATATTCAGGACGTCGTTGACAGCTGTATCAGCATAGTGCCCTCTCTGGACGTCATGTTCACTGTCTGTTTGGTCGCTCTCTTCGTGCCCGCTGTCCTTCAAACTGTTTCCTTCCATGTCCTTGAATGTTGACGTGCTACAGCCAGGTGAAGGAGAAAGGAGGAGAGAGAAAGAAAGTGTTATTTAACTGTCAACTTTGGTTTCATCACTTTCCGTCTCTTCACCTCATGCTACCTCTGCTTATTGTCTAGCCACCCAGGTGGTGAAGCTGAAAAGAAGCGGCTTTTCTCACATTCTGATATGGTCGGGGTAAAGGATCAGGAGTCAATGGCCTGTACTGACTTTCGCTGGGCAGAGCTTTTATAGGTCGCTTTCTGTGTTCCTACATTTTCTATAGGCTATTTCAGAAATATGTCCTTTGTATCTATTGAGTGCAGACATGTAATGAAGAGTGGATCTAAAAATGAAACTCTGTCGTCGGTCTGAACATTACAATTATGCTATGCTCAGATTAAAAAGCAACTTTTTTCTCTCTTCTGCGTAAAACAAAAGGTGAATGTTAAGAAATATCGTTTCATTGAATCTTTAACAATGAATGTGAAGGAGTACTACAGTTATCAAGATCCAAATATGACAATAAACTGTAAAACGCAATATGAAAAAAAAGTCTATGGGCTCTATATTAACGATCTAGGCACAAAGTCTAAAGCACAGGGCGCTAAAGCATCAAAGGCATGTCTGAATCCACTTCTGCTAATTTAAGGAAGGAAAAATTTGCTCTTCGCTGTGGCGCATTGTCTAACAGGGTTGTGCTTATTCTCTGGATGAGTAATGGTAGTGTTTTGAGAATAAACCAGTCAGTCTCAACTCCCATTCCCTTTAAGAGTTGCGTCATGCCATGGCGCATTTGCTATTTAAATGTCAGACTTAGTAAGTGGAAAAGCTGAAAGCTTTACTAGAGAGAAAAAAGTTAAACAGAACATCAGTTTCTCAAAAAATAATTATAACAATGCGCCTTAACACATCTCTTTTCTAGACTTGAACACCCATAATTCCACAAGTGTCGCAAATGGATTTGCTATTTAAACAACGTGGCGGAAAACAGAAAAATTAAAGTTGCCTGGTGTATGATAGGGCCCAATCTCTTCATTATGTCAAGTTTCAGGAACTAATTTAGAGAGAAGCATGTGATATGATTCACCGCGGCTGGTCTCTCACCTGTAATCATTAGTGAGAACTACCTGATCTCGTAACCCCCTTATATGTTCATTGACCATGTTCAAGTATCTCCGAGCTCAGGTTTCTTTCCCGGGACAGCATGCCAAACCTGTTATTATTAAGCAATTTCCAAGTGTGAACTCTTGAAATATAAGTAAATAATAACAGTGGTGCTACCTTTGATTTTAAGCTGAAATGAAACTTTTTAAATTATATTTTTTGTTCCTTATTCAAATGAATCTTACGCTGCATAGGACGTAAAGAAAATTATTATAAACTATTATGATGTTTTGGATGTTCTTAAAATTCACCTTCAAGAACAACACAATGGTAAATAAACATGTAAGTGTCATCATTGTTTATGGTTCAAATTACTGGAGTAAAAACACTAGACAAAAGCAAATAGTTTACTGCATGACGTTTTAAATGTAAATCATAGGTCTCAAACTCAGTTCCTGGAGGGTCGCAGCTCTGAACAGTTTTGCTCCAACCCTATTCAAGCACACCTGATCCAACAAATCAAGCTGTTGAAGATTAGTCTTGAACACCTTGATTAGTTGGATCAGGTGTGTTTGAATAGGGTTGGAGCAAAACTCTGCAGAGCTGCGGCTCTCTAGGAATTGAGTTTGAGACATGAAAATGTATGCTGGTCACATACACATTGAAACTAAATTCAGTTGTCAGTTCACAGTTCAGTGCTTGTTTTTGTTCTGTTGAATGACAATCAATCCATTCGTAAATTAGATCAATCCCAAAAATGTAAAAAACTTATTTTTATTATTTGTTTTTAGGAAAAATAAATGACCACAACAAGTCTTTGGTCACTGTACGTCAATACAAAGCTACAATATGACAAAATGTTGCTACAGTCATAAATTCCTGAGCATAATGTGTTCCTCGCATAAACAGAAAGATAGTTTAGGAGATTCACTCTTATGTTTGAATGCAGGTGTCACTCCTGAGACTTTACACTACATTTGTGGCCTTCACCCCCTGGAAGGTTTAAGAAATAGGTGTAAAAATGTAGCAAACTGTGCAAATTCTTTAACTACATTCAATAAAATGAAAGAGTGAGAGGAGAAAAGGCTGCCAATTGACATCTGCAGTGCACAAGCCTGATTTCCCTTAATTTGATAGTTAGCCCAGTGGAACACATTCAGCCTCTGAAGCAACAGCGAGGATCAGAAACGCATGCGTACACATACACACACTGACATACATAGACAAAAGCATCTCTGTAGCCTTTGCTGAAGAAGGGGGTAGAGAGAGAGAGAGGGGGATTCTAGCAATGTCACTGCAATGGTGGTAGTGCAGCCTCTGATTTTATCAGTCTAATTGCACCTGTCCCAGTCTGTGCGCCCACTGGCTCCAGAGGGGATTTCTTTGTAGTGTCGCAGAGCCAAACAGCCGACACTTGAATACTCTTTGTTTATGTAAACATAGGCAGAGCTTCTTTTTTTTCAGAAGATAAAATTGCTGTAATTGGTTTGAAAAATGCAGCACTGAGGTAAGACGGAATGTATTTTTGCTCCAGGTAGGAGAGGCTTTACGATGGTGCACATCCATAGCAGCCGGGCCTCAAGGCGCCCGGAGACCTTCATTAGGGATGTCTGCATGCCAGAGCTCTATGTCAGTCAATAGCCTCTTTTTAGGTGGACTGAGGAATGCTGGCCAAGTCCTACCAGTACAAAGGATCTATTGTCCTTGCTCTTTTCTTCCACAATACAAAATAACATTACCTTTTCCTTATCTCCGTGGCCTTACAATGCCCTCCTTGTGTGCACGGAGGAAGAATCCTCTGGAATTCCGGGATTAAAATTCTTGTAGATTTAGCTCTCTGATTAACATCTACACGGATGTAGCTTAACTGCGCAAGCCTCCGCTCTGGGCTACAGCTTTAATATTCTCTAACATGTAATATGTATACACGTTTGCAGGGATTTGATGGAATTATTCATATTAGGGAAGAAAGAGGAAATACTTGATGAGGATGTGCTTAATCACTTATCATACTGAATTATTAAAGCTTAACACTGGCCATTTATAAACATGTTGAGTATTAATATCTTGCCTACGGTTTGTGGCCAACCATAAGACAGTTTTAATAGCTAACAACTTTAGCTTTTGGTTATTTTTAATGACTCTCCGCTCAGTCCAAAGCCATCTTAAAAGGGGCTTATCATGAATTTTTATTCTTGTGAGATAGAGATCTTAGCACTGTACTGCCCTAGCGTATGTCTATCCATTAAAACTAATATCATCACTGTCGAATGGAAACTCTATATGTCCAAAGCTGTTACTTTTGATGAAATGAGGGAAAAAAAATGTAAATCAATCACAGCATTGACAATCTTTTGGTAGTGTCTTTTTGTGTATGTGTGATTATATAAATAATCAATACGAGTTCAGTAATGTTTATTGTAGCTATACGAGCAATACATTTTCACATTTGGCCAAAATCTCATGATATAAAAGTTGAACTGCTTTGCAAATCCTGTTTAAAACAGAAAAGGTAATCACTAGATGTCAAATGCTAGACTAAGATGCTTCAAAATAGAGGTGGGTGAAGCTATTACTTTTTATAGACAGTTTGAAAATTGAGGTTTAGTCACAATCTTTTTTTTTTTTTTTTTTGAACGCTTTTGCTTGGTTTAATGTTTGTAAAACCAACAGACAGATATAAACAACAGTTAAGGTAGGAGAAAGCAGAATATACTACACTACCTGACAAAAGTCTTGCCGTCGATTCCAGTTGTAAGAGCAACATATAATAGCTTGACTTCTAGGTGATCATTTGGAAAAGTGGCTTAGGAAGTAAATTTTTAGATGAATCATCTTTAGAACTGCATCCCAATCGTCACAAATACTGCAGGCGACCTATTGCAACCCGCATGGACCCAAGATTCTTATAGAAATCAGTCAAGTTTGGTGAAGGAAAAATCATGGTTTGGTGTTACATGCACTATGGGGGATTGTGAGAGTTGACAGCAACATCAACGGCCAGAGGTATCAAGGCATTTGTGCTGCCCATTACATTACAAACCACAGGAGAGGGAAAACTCTTCAGCAGGATAGCGCTCCTTTTCATACTTCAGCCTCCACATCAAAATTCCTGAAAGCAAAGAAGGTCATGGTGCTCCAGGATTGGCAAGTTCAGTCCCCAACATTATTGAGCATGTCTGAGGTAAAATGAAGGAGGTGGCATTGAAGATGAATCCAAAGAATCTTGATAATCTCTGGAAGTTCTGCAGGAACCCTTTCTTTGCCATTCCAGATGACAAAGTTAAGTCATTTCGGAGATATATTGATGCTCATGGGAGTCATACACAATATTAAATCTCTTTTCACTGCACCATGGCTTTATATTCTATACTGGATATTATTTCTGTTCAGTGACAAGACCTTACTGTCCTAATTAAATCATTAAAAATCAAGGCATGATCATATTTTATTTTGGTAAAATAAACGTAATCTAGAGGCCTTTGTCTTTCATATAAGCCACTTCTAATACCAAATGATCAACTAGAAGTCAAGTTATTATTTGTTGTTCCTAAAACTTGGATAGGAGACAAGACTTTTATCAGGTAGTGTATATTACTTATATTACATGCAAATACAGAATAATACACCACTTAAAATAAACAAAACAAGAAATGAAGACTGCTTTAAGAATGCATCAAGTTGAATAAGATAAGTTAATCTGATTGGTCTATTAAGACGTACCTTTTAATTAGGTGTGCTCTGCTGTTTACATAACTGGAGTCAATGGAATAATTCTCCGTCTAGGGGAAAGAGACAGAATTAAAGAGAGAGAGAGAGAGAGAAAGAGAGAGAGAGAGAGAACAAAAATGAATTTAATTATGCAGCAACCAAAATAATGTCACTAGTAATTGCCTTTCAATAGAAATGTTATTTTACACAAAGACTCTAGTTAGCTGCCTGGGCTTTTCAAAGGCAAACTCCCCCATTCTCTTTCTAAGCACATGTGGCCTGTTCTGCTGCAGTGAGTCTGCTCCTGTCGTCACTCCTCCAGCCTCCCCCCCAACCCACAAAACCATCCTTAGTCAGACCACGCTCTTCAAAATGTCATTAAGCCAGACAGGGGAATAGAGGAGGGGGTTGGGGCTTTAAGAAGAAAGTTTCTTCTCTTCCGAGTGCTGCTTTTCCTCAAAACACTTTTGAGGATGCTAATGTGAAAAAAAATATCAAAGAAATAAATAAACGGAGGGAGGAAATTAAGAGCATGCCAGGGGATTTTTGAACTTTGCGATTGCAGATGAAAAGGCCTCAGTGATCTGCATATGATGACTCTTTGACCCACATAGAGAAAGAGACTTCAGAGTCTTCTTGAAGGCAGTGCTTTTGGAATAAATGACTAGAAGTACACTGGGTAATATATATTTTGCGCTATATTTGTGGTGCTACTATTTGTGCTGTGAAATTAAGCAATGCTATGAATAATTCAAATCATGAACTTAAGTGCATTTTTGCTTGACTACTTTCACAATTGGGTTTTTCTTGTAAAAAGCAGCCATAATGAAAACAGGCTTAATTTGAAATGTTGGTAAGTTGCAAGTGGTTTTCTTCGATGAATAGTGCTGGGCGATTAATCGAAAAGTAATCAAAATTGACATTTAGAACTTATAATCGATTACATTTTTCAAGGTCAATTTTTTGACTCCTACCTCGTGTGGAGTCACGTGACCTTGCTCTGTTAAGGCTGATTTATACTTCTGTGTCAACCGCATGAATATGATCCGGAGCAGCCTTTGCATGGTCGCATATCTGAGCACCTCTCAAAAAATGTAACTACACGTCACTTGTTCGCACTACATTGATAATGATTGGAAACTGTGTCTTGAGACGGCATGTTTTCTATTATAATAAAATTATTATTTACATTAATATATTTGTCTACTGAAGATTCAATATTTACTTTCACTTTTTATAAGTAAAAAGTAACTTTTTGTTTTAGGCAATGTGTGTTTTAATTTCAGTTGTTTAACGTTGATGTTCAATAAATATTCATAGATAGTAGATAGTGTGTGTTTCGTTCAATTCTTTTAAAATCAAGTAATGCACCCTTCATTCAGAAACCTCTGGTAATATGTATGCATATTTACTGTTCAAAACTTATCAGTGAACTGTGAGGGCAAAATAAATAAATAAAATAATCGTTCATTAATCGTAATCGAGTTAAAATATTCAATTGATTAAGATTTTGATTTTAGGCCAAATCCCCCAGCGCTATCGCTGAACCAGTTCCATCAGTCCAATTATGTCTGATCTACTAAAATGCATATTAATGTAGGTGTCAAAAAGTCTTCATATGGCATGTTTCAAATTCAAATTATTATTAAGGATGCTCCAATCGGCCGGAGATCGGTATTGGCTGATAATCACATATCACGACTCGATTGGTACTCGCTGATCTGGCTGATCTCTTGAACCGATTGCAAGTGTTTGTTTACAAGTTTACAAGCAGAGGAAGATGCATGTGCATGCCTGGGTTATACATCAGCAGCGCTACAGCACATGAGCAATGTTTCCAAAGTGCTTTGTTAGTAATTCTTCTTATCCTTTATTACCATCTCTGTTTTATCTATTATTTTTTTGTAAAGCTGCTTCTGACCGTTACATGTATGCAACATACTTCATTTAGGTGAAATCTCATACCTAAAGCAATGGCAAAGCTATATAACGATGGAAGCATCAGAATCAGTACTCTGTATCAGCCAATCACTATGACAAGAAATCAATACTCAGTGTCGGCTGAAAAATCCTGGTCGAGGATCCCTAATTATTATGTTGCATTCTTCCTTGCTCATTTAAAGAGACGGTTCACCCAGAAATGTTTAATGTACTCACTATTTAGTCGTCCTCAAGTAGTTTGAGTTTCTTTAATCTGTTAAACACACAATAAGTCATTTTGAAGAAAGCTAAACCCTGTAAAACCATTGACATGCATAGTAGGAAAACCAAATACTATGGAAGTCAATGGTGAAAGAGCTTTCTAAATATCTTATTTTGTGTTCGACAGAAGAAACTCAAACAGATTTGGAACAAATAAAAGGAGAGTAAATAAGAGTTAATTTTTGGGTGGAAAAGCTCTTGAAAATTGTCTTTTTTTACATTAACTCCTTAATTTTTCCTTCTGCTTAGTCTCTTTCCATTAGTAATCCCCACAGCGGAATGAACCGCCAACATATCCATATCCATCCATTGGACTTCACTAGAACTATGTTAAGCTGCTTTGACACATTGTAAAAAGCGCTTTATAAATAAACATGAATTTAATTCAATCTACATGTTTTACACAGCCGATGACCTTTCAGCTGCAACCCAGTACGGGGGAAACATCCATACACTTTCACATTCACACACATACGCTAAGGCCAATTTAGTTTATTCAATTCCCCTATAGCGAACTGGTGAAACCAGAGCACGCAGAAAAAACCCACACGAACAGGGAGAACATGCAAACTCCACATAGAAATGCCAACTGGCCCAGCCAGGACTCGAACCAGTGACCTTTTTGCTGTGAGGCGACAGTGCTAACCATTGAGCCACCGTGCCACCCATCTTTTTTTTACAATTGAAATAAATGTTAAAACTAACTTGCTACTCAGTACAGTACATGCAAGTGTGTTCCATGAGGAGAAAACTGCCTTCAGCTTCAACTTCAGCTGATTCCAAAGCCAGATAGAAAAAGAAGTCAATGGCTTCCTTCCAGGGGTATGTCTAGCCATCAGCCCCTCTGACAACAGCAGTCACCCAGACGATAAGAAGGTTAATGCAGACAGTGCAACAAGACCAATGATTATGCCGCCAGCCAGGGACATCCAGACTAGCTGCCGGGAGACAGATACAAGCTCTCATAATCATAGCCGGAATAACTCTGCATAAAAATCTATGATCTCTAACACATACATTTCCTTCATCTGCGTATATCAACAGCTGCTACAGCAAGCAAGATATACAGATGAAGTTAGAATTATTAGCCCACCTGAATTATTACACCCTCCCCCCGTCTATTTTTTTTTCCAATTTCAGAGAGAAGACTTTTTCAACACATTTCTGAACATAATAGTTTTAATAACTCATTTCTAATAACTGATTTATTTTATCTTTGCCATGATGACAGTAAATATTATTTTACTTCATATTATTCAAGACACTTCTACACAGCTTAAAGTGACATTTAAAGGCTTAACTAGGTTAATTACAGAGATGGGAAGTAACATAGTACAGATACTACGTTAATGCACTTAAGTAGATTTTTCTGGTATCAGTACTCTACTCCGCTACTTATTTTTCTGACAACTTTTTACTTTTACTCCTTACATTTTTACACAACTATCTGTAATTTCTTCTACTTACATTTTTAAATCGAGCTCGTTACTTTCGTTCTCAACCAAGGCTATCATGCACTGTACGTAGGGTAGATCACTATAAGAAATGCAAAGATGATTTGCAGTCAAATATGATAAGTATTTATTTGAGCAAAATAAACTATATTTTCAAAATATTCAGTAAAAATATTTATTAAATGTTTTTTTTTTTTCTAGATGTTTTGGACAGAATTCAGTGTAAAACGTAAGACATTATTTATAAGGATATACAGCTCTACAGAATTATTTTTTAACTTTTTAATTATTATTTCATGTATGAACATGTATGGCAGCTGTTGTTTTTGATCCAACAGCCGCAAAACTACATGATGAATGTTGTGAGTTTGCCTCAGGATAATAATACATGGGGGAAGGGGATACTTTCCTACCTAGCCAAAATAAAATCTAGTAATAATGGGTATTCTTTACTTTTACTTGAGTACAAAAATACTTTTCAGTACTTTTACCAGAGTCATTTTAAACATGAGAATCTGTACTTCTACTTGAGAAAAGGATGTGTGTACTTTTCCATTTCTGGTTAATTAAGTTAACTAGGCAGGATATGGTAATTAGGCAAGTTATAGTATAACAATGGTTTGTTCTGTAGACTATAGAAAAAAATATGGCTTAAAGGGGCTTATAATTTTGACCGAAAAATGGCTTTTAAAAAATGATGAACTGCTTTTATTCTAGCTGAAATAAAACAAATAAGACTTTCTCCGGAAGATAAAAATATTATCAGACACACCTTGAAAATTTCCTTTGTCTGTTAAACATCATTTGGGAAATATAAAAAAGAAAGAAAAAAATCCAAGGTGGCTAATAATTCTGACTTTAACTGTATGCACGTCAGAAGGAACATTCCTCCAGGAAGACCCTTTTTAAACTATATTTATATGAACTATGTCATATTAGGGTGTACTATATTATATTAGCCCGTCACCGTCAACCTCAGACCTTCTTTTCTCCAGTCAGTGAGCTGCTGAATACCGTCTCACCTCCACACACTCTAATTACCTCTACGCATGATAATATTTTAATTACAAGTGACGGCTGACCAGGCGTCTAATTGAGATTTTTGGGCTGGTGAAATCTGGACCCACTGAAGGTTACAGCTTTCTTTTGTGTGTGCGTGTGCGCTCCTGCCTGTGTGGGTGTTTGCTACGGCTCTAATTAAACCTTAAGTCATTGTAATCAAGGAGATAATTTGTAAAAAGCCAATTTAATTAACATTATATTAGCAGACCTCAATTTGGAACATACTCTTGTTTGTTCTCGTTGCGGCTCACGAGGTAGTTATTTGCCTCTTTGTTCCTGTCCAGCTCGACTCCATTAGTATCAAAGTAATGGGCATGAGCAATTATTTCAGTACTCTAACAGGGCAGGTGTGTGTATATATATATATATATACATGTGGAGAATTTTGCTTTTATACCACCTGTGTTCTACTTTAGTCCCTGTGAGAACTCATTACGGAGCCTTTCCATCTCCATGGTCGTCCACCAAAAACCACTAATGAACAGCAACGGACTGAGTAACAAGGGGAAAGCTTCATTAAAAAAGACAGTATACAAATTTCCAAATGATGTGTCTCTGTGTGGCCGGCCCATAATTGGTTGTGAGCGGCTTTGCTCAGATCTCTGCTGGGAGATCGAGGTTCATGGCCGTCCTTTCCTTGTGTATCTTTGCATATGAAGCTGTGCTCTCGCTCTCCGCGACACTTAAAACAAATGAGAGCCCTGTTGAAACGCAGTTACGCGGCACGGATCGCTGACCCTTTTACGAGAAGAGTCGCTATCGATGATGCAGCCTCAGTCATCTCAGCAGATTTCCTTCTGTTGACATTTTGATCTCTCTGCTTATATCAGAGTGGGCTAATTGGAGTAATAGCTTCAGTTATGCAAATGCAGCTGCTGTTCCACAGAGACGTCTCGCTGCTGGAGATTATGAAATACGCTTCAGTACTCTATTTGAGCCCATATCAACACGTTCTTTGAAGAACGCCAAAGATAAGTGCCATTATTCCACAACAAAAGCAACTATTGATGTGTGGTGATGATTCGCTAATGGATGGCGATAATTAGTAAGCTCCCCCCACCCCAAAAAAAGGGATACCAATTGTATTTGCAATGCTCGTTTGTGTTTTTCATTAATTTAGGTTGATGGCCAGAGGGCATTTAAGAGGCGCCCTTGGCCCTTAGAGGTCTTTATGGCAGAGAGCTTCCATGCATTAACGGCAATCTTCCTGTAAAGTAATGTACTGTATGCCTACACCGCTGACCGCCATCAAATCATAAGGGCTATCAATATTTCTTTCACAGAGGTCAGGTTTCAGGCTCGGAGATGAGAGCTGCTTAAACTACAGATGAGCTGCCGCAAATGGCTACTTAATCAGGTTCTACAATGTGTTGTTATGATCTGAGCGGCCCCAGTTTGGCGGCCGGTGTCACCCTATCCCCATAATTATTGTTGTGTTTCTTCCCACATACTTGAGGGTGCAGCCAAATTGCACCCTAAGAGCTCTGTGAGCAAGGGTGGAAGGGCTGGAGAGGGAGGTAATGGAAAGGGGGCAGTAAACGAGACCTTCGGCTAGCCAGACCGAACCTTGACCTCATTTTTTTCCCTCCGTCCCCCTTTTTCTGTCCAACCTGTAGCCCCTAACCCTGAAAGAACTCTTCTAACTTCAGCCAGCGGAGAGGAAAAGCAATCTCCTCGCTTAGTTGCCACTGTGAGATTTGATTTGCCTTCTTCCCAGCGTGACAATTGGTTCCTTAGTCCGGATGTGAGAGCATTCATTGCAAGAGGGCCACATGTACAGAGTGAGAATTCTTCAGGTGGCTAAGGAATGGAAAAAAAGTAACGCTCGTCACACCTTTCCTGCAATTATGTATTATCTTTTGTGAGGCCGATAAATCAGCGTGTACTTGCATTTGCACATGCATATTATGCGCTAATTCAAACTGCACGCTGTAATAGCAATTAATAATTATCAGACGGCACCCTTGTTTTCACCACCGTAGATAAAACGCTATTAAATCAGATTTCAAGAGTTCACACTTAGCTGATGATTTACAAAGCTTATTTGGCATGCTGTCCCGGGAGAGAGCCCCGAGCTCAAGGGCTCCTCGAGCCCGGGGCTTCCTCCCGTTGGCAGAGCAAGAAGGGAGCCTGAGCTCGGTGGATCTCAGAACTCCCCTGCCGCTGTAGCTAAGGGAACGTAAGGAATTAGACCAGCTTGATTGTTAAGTATGTTGAATGTCTTTGGATGGTGGGAGGAAACCGGAGAGCCCGGGGAAAACCCACGCGGACACGGGAAGGACATACAAACTCCCCACAGAAACACTCACCGGTCCTATCGAACTAGGACCGGCAGTATTCTTGCTGTGTGGTTCACAGTGCTAACCACTGGACCGCCGTGCCGCCCAATTACAGGTAAAGGAGGAGAATAGGGGAGGAGGGGGGTTTCTTCCAAACGAAGATAAAGTGAACTGAAAACTTAGACTATTTATGGTGCCTTAGGGCTCATATGATTGGAAGATTAGTGATTAGCAAATGCGAGACTGGACGTGATAAATCATAAGCACGTGATCCTCTCGAAATTAGTTTATGAATAAACTTCACTTTAATTCATTTCAGGATTAAAAAAAAAGAACTAGTTTCATTTTAGGGAGTGGTTGTGGACAAAAGAAAAGTGTTTTGAACCTCAATTGGGTGCCTTTTTCTTCTTTCTAACTCCGCTAAAGTTCAAATGCTCCTAATATGTCACAGTCAGTGGCGGAAAAGCTCTCACTGCGCTTCCACTGAATACAAATTCTCCGGCTAAATAATATTAAAAAAAGCATTATGTATTACATGAACTTAAAAAAGCAATATGAAGGACCTCAATTAAAATAAAACCATTCCATTTACTCATTCTAATAGCAGTTGGGCGCTTGCTGTTATTTGGAGCCTGACTCTTCAGTCATCTTAAGGCTTATTTACACAGTCCCCAGAGTGCTGGGAGGAAATCGGTACTCATAATGAGCCCTGTTGTTTATTTACCTCCATCCTCAAGGAGCTTACCGAAGAGAGGTTATCACGAGGCAAAGGCAGGTAGTGCATAGCTATTTTCTTGTTTAAAAAAGAAAAAAAAAACGAAGACAGGCTTTGTGTAGCTGGGCTTAGTGATAGGAGCAGAAATGAGCCTGTAGCAAGGGTGGCATTTTCCACGGAGGCTTAGGAGATGTCTATATGTCTACAAATGTGCTGCTGCAGTGAAGCTGCAGAGAAATTATGTGTGTGAATGAAGCAGGGGAGTCTCACACCCGCCGGCACACAGAAAGCCAATCTCAACATGGAGTCGCTCCTCTCAGACATCACGCACTCCCCCCTTTCTTCCTTCTATGACACAGAGACCTTCCTTTACTTTTTATTTTCATAAGGGTTGCACGGTTTACAGGTACTATGGTAGTATCGTGGTACTATGGTTCCAAAATAATGGCGGTGCCAGTTTTTTTGTAAACGGTAGGATCGTGTCAATGGTTTATCTCCAATAGATAATGTTATATGTGGAAAAGTCACTAAATTGCTCAACTGTTTGTGCATCAATAGACAATATCTTATTTGAATAGTCTGTGGAGCCCTTTAAGGTTGCTAAACTGTAGAATTCACACCTTTTGTGGTAGCCGTTTGCACATCTGAATCGGTTTATTTCTCTTCCTTTTGTTGGAAAAATGCTCTTTTGTAGCTCATTTTATTTAGTATAATTTGGATCTTTATTTTAAAGTATTTTTTGTTGGTCAATTATCTACAAAATAAACAAAAGAATCAATAAATTTTAGGTGAAGTGGGGTTCAAATAATACGTTTTGGCCTTAAAGCAATTATTAATTACATTAATTACATTACATTATTACATAACACATAGTATTTCTGACAACTTTCTTAATAATTTGAGTTCTGAATTACAGTACCGCAATACTACTCGGTATCGTGATACTTCAGCTGGTATATTATTGTAAGATTAATTAATGATATCGCGACAACCCTAATTTTCATTGTTTTCTTCTCTCGTGAAGCATTCTCTTTTTACCTCGCCATCTCTCGAATGGGTCTGCAGCATCTCTAAGCGCATCCGTGACAAGGAACGGACCACCGCGATTTCATCTACACACCTGGCAGGAGTGGATTCATCCTTCCTTCCCCAGCTCAGAGAAACATAACGCTCCACAGCCCGGTGTTAGGTTGCCAACCCTGATTATAGAATTTCCCATAGATCCTCTGCCATCTGCTAGATTATAGATTTCCCCCCTTCTCCTCCAAAGCATGTGAGCCCTAAGGGAGGCTCGACAGTATAAAGGGAGGTGAAGGAGCGCCTCAGGCGCGCCCTGGCATCGGGATGAGATTACGTTTTCTATTTCTGCCTCTTCGGCAGGAGCCGTGATGAATACGAGGACTTGTTGACGTTTAATAGCGCCCGGCTACCTACAAACACAAATTATAACGAATCAATCGCTACGGGAGCCCATGTGACAAATAAGCTGCCATATCCTCGAGATCATTCCACTTCATCACCTGTCAATTCACACTCAACTCAATTTGGCCTGTTGCAAATCCATCTTATTATGAAAGGCAGCCATTTCTGAGGGTAAACGCGTTTGGAGGTTAAAACTAGCTATCTTTTTCTCTTTTTTTTAGTTCTTCTAAAGAGAAAAACACCCAGTAGGTCTAAAATGATTTGTATTTTCAAAAAAACTATATCACAAAGGAATATGCAAAGGAATCTTTTTAAAGTCGGCATCCTGCGGTTACCTGCGCACACCCGGCTTCGCATTATTCCTCTAACTAAAGCAGTGCTCCGTGGGGACGAAACAGTGTGTTACAAATGAGTAAACACAATACGCTTCCCAGCCTCATTCATTCGGAGTTGCTTTTTCCTGCAAACTCCACTACATCTATTTTCTTTAAGAAAACAATCACAAAGCTCTCATAAACAACAGAGGCAGGAATGGGTATTTCCCAGATCAACAGCCGCGCTGTTAAGAAAGAAATTGCTCTTCTGTTTGATCCTGTAAAAGACTCGATCTACGTATGCTAAGGGCTATAGGCTCCAGTCAGTTTGTGTGTGATTAATTATGTATACATTAATAGCAGCTATGTTAATATTGCATGAGGTCATTATATGTCAGAACTCTATGCGTTTCAACATGATGAAAAGATTTAAATAAATGATCGGGCACATCTGCATTCTTGCATAACATCAGTCTGCATTCTTACTCTCACTGTCTTTCTGATCTACTGTACTTTGATATTTCTCTTTTACAAGAACACTTGGGCTGTTTGTTGTTGGCCTTTGGTGTTTGGGAATTGATCGGATACTCTGTCTACTATAAATAGGTCATTCGACGTTACAATATCCTTCTCATACCGCAGTGTGTGTGTGTGTTTCATAGATTGACAATCTGCTTGGATGTTTTACAGGAAGCAGACTGGTCATAATAGAAGTGGTGGTGTATGTGTGCGAGTGTGGTTGTGGGTGGGTGTGTGTGTGAGTGTGGCCTTGGCTATCGTATTGCATTTTCAAAGGATGGTTTGGCCATAGAAACTAATGAAACTCAAATAGCCACAACTAGCAGAAGTCAGTCCTGTGGGATGTTTCTACAAATCAAATGCTGGGATTCAAAGACATTCATTTCTTTCATTCAAAGGGCTCCTTGTATCCACCTGGCGTCACCTGGGATGGAAAAGGAGAGTGGCCTGGATAGAAGATAAAAGCGGTGTGTGCAAACCAGTGCTTGGTTCATGACACGCACAGGTTATTCGGGTTTCCTCGTTTCCATTAATTGTGGCTCGTAGTATTATTAAAAGCAGGACATCTTTTGTGAATACACAGAGTGTGTGTGTGTGTGTGTGTCATAAGAAGTGTCTTAAGCTCAAAATGGCTGCATTTATTTGAAGAGCAGCTATTTCATCCCTTTTACAAGACGTAAGATAAGCCTTTGTTATCTCCAGAATATGTGAAAGTTTCAGCTCAAAATACCCATTAGAATATTTACTATAGCCTCTAAAATCTTCACCTTTTGGGAGGCATCTGGCTTTAAATTCATTGAGCTACTTCTTCCCGCCCACTATTCCCACTTGTGTGTCTGCTTCTTATCATGCGTTACGTCAGATAAACAGCAGTCAGTAAAGTAAGTTTACTTGATGTATTTGTGGTGGAGTTTATTCAAGCCTTTTTGCAATGATGAGTCCCACACAAAGGCTATTTGCAGTACATGCACACATTTATATTAGCGTTTACTGACACCATGTGGCTTTGTAATTGTAGCGGTTAAAAATTACATATTAACTTTACAGTCTTTACTGCAAACATGCTCTGTTTTAAAACAATTTAAACTTATAAAAACACAGAGAGTTGTAACTAATCCCACTTTCTTTACAAAAAAGAAAATGTTCTGTGGAGGTGTATACATGCTATTATAGAAACAAGGTGCCTGTCAATCAATTCAATGGGTGGGGAAAACCACAGTCCCACGTCACAATGCAGTGGGCCTCAAATTCACTGGGATTTTAGTCCTATTTTAATGTCAGGACATATAAAAAAAAGAGACTTGTTGTGTTTATATCCCTCCAATATGTCAGTAGCCACACTTTACCTACGCACAGTTCTGTCCAAACAACTTACAAAAGTAGATTTTCATCATAGGTGCCCTTTAATCATTTGAATGACATATTATTACAATATAAAATTATAAGATAACAGTTTTCTATTAAATGGTAACTACTTGCTAAGCATTGTAACCATATATATATATATACAATGCTTATATATATATATAGGCTCACATTATAGGCCAACATAGCTAAATGGCTAAAATAATCCAGAAGGTAATATATATATATATATATATATATATATATATATATATATATATATATATATATATATATATATATATATATATATATATATATATATATATATATATATATATATATATATATATATATATATTACCTTCTGGACTATTTTAGCCATTTAGCTATGTTGGCCTATAATGTGAGCTGATAACAGTCTGTCATTGATTTCAAAACTGTGACAATAAAATTCTATTATAATCTATTCTAATATACTGTATATTGTTATTGTCATTTTCAGTTTTCAAAAGCCGTCTTGACAAATCATTCATAATAACTTATCTGGTGCTCAAAAACATTTCTTATTCTTACTAATGTTAATAAACATTTTTTTAATAGTTTCAATATATATGTTTCATGTTTTGAAGTAATCATGAATTTTTCTTTTTAGAACATTATTCTAAAATAAAAGCTTAATTCATTTATGTATTTATTTATAAATAAGTCTAAGATAATAAACTGCATAAATTGAATAACTGAATAAAAATATGAATTATATATATATATATATATATATATATATATATATATATATATATATATATATATATATATATATATATATATATATATATTAGAGGTGTAAACCTATACTGGTCTCACGGTTCGGTTACGATTATCATGCCATAGATTCTGTTCAATTCGATATCTCGGTGCATCACGGTGCATTGACGATGCTTTCCATATACAGTGTTATATTTTAGAGGGGGAGGCTATAACATGCTGTCTGTATAAACACACAGGCACACAGCACCACACTTTCTCATTCAAACACATTCACAAACATAGACAGCATCAAACAAACAAACACACGCACACACACATACACAAACACACACACTTAAGCCCTTGCAACGGGGAGAGCTCCTATGCCTATGGTGCCTATGCCACGGGCCGGCCCTGAGTTGGCTGAGTGTTGTAAATACCGGCGTTCACCTCCCTCGCGACAGAGCGCATAGAAGATAAATGACGTCAGTACATAATAACCGGTTATGATTATTACTGAATCGATACCGAATTGTCCGCGTCTACATCGCGGTGCACCGAAAAAACAATTAATTTTGACACCCCTAATATACCCAATTCACCTAAACCACATGTCTTTGGACTGTGGGGGAAACCGAAGCACCCAGTGGAAACCAAGCTGATCATGGGAAGAACATGCAAACTCCACACAGAAATGCCAACTGATCCAGCCGAGGCTCAAACCAGTGACCTTCTTGCTGTGAGGCGATCGTTCTACCCACTGCGCCCCCAGGATGCAGATATATAGTGATGGCGATTATTTAAATTATATTTCAAATAATTTGACAGACGTTACTTTGTTCTTCTTAAACCTAAGTCCATAAACAACAATATTTGGATAGAAAGGATAGATGGAAAAGAGAGATGGGTAGCTGCACAGCTACGGTGTTGTACATGGAGACTGAGTGCTCTGCTGTTATATTCACAGCTCAGGATGAGCACCATTGAGCCATTTTACACCACAGTCATGCATCTTTCTGTTTCTCTCCCCCACACAGACACACTGGCTAATACACACAGAGACTCATTCAGTGGGTGCGAGCGGAGATGAGCGATGCGAACACCTTTACATCAGTGTAATATCCAGCGCTGGGCTCCAGCACAGAGTGCCGACTCATCCATTCTAGATGCTGCTTTTGTTATGAGTGTAAATCATATACCCGCTTGACACTTTGATCCAAAATAATGACATAGTATCTCAGGGTATGTTCTCTCAAATATCTGTCAGCGTGCTGAGATGTCTAACAGACCATCCCACCCTCCTCCAGCACTTTAAGCTCATCCGCCTCCCCCCCACCCCTCTCCTCACAATGACAAGGCACAGAGGCATCCATCCAGGAGTTTTTTTTTTTTTTTTTTTATCTCTTGTGGATGGAAATTTGCAACAACTCATTACAGACTCTTAGTCTCCCCGGATATACTCCCTGTCTGTCTCTGCCTCAAGTGCACTTTCTCTTCCTCGCTCTGTCTTTTCATCTCTCTCTCTGAGATGGATTGAGCCAGCCTCTTTATTGACGCTTTCTTATTGACATCCCAAACAGATGAGAAGGTGTGCGTGCAGAGGCAATGTGATGCAATGTGCAAACAGGAAGCAGTGCAGGTGGAACTTCATCATCTTTCACTAATCTTCCAACCTTCCTCGCTTACACAAACAAACAATGTTTGCCGCATACTTGCATCCGCATATGCTTACTTAGCACATGGTTTATACTGTACACTTATTACAGATTCAAACCTATTTATCCAAAAAGTATCAATGCAACTGTAGCTCTTATGATAAACATCATCATAAAGATATGTTCGATATATTTCATGTTCACATTAACTACAAGGATCAATGAACATGTACATGGTTTTGGTTTTTCCCTTTCTGTTGAGTGTTTTATCACTCAAGAATGTTGTTGTTGTGTGTGTGTGTTAAACTGATAAAACAATGCATGTTTGAAGTGACACAAGGTTTCAAGATTTTAGTTGCTTTAATACATCAATTTAAAGAAAATGAGAACACATTGTGTTTTATTTATTGCTTAGCTCATATTGTGGGCTTGATATTAGGGCTGCATGATTTAGAGAAAAAAACTAATTGCGATTTATCTGATCAAAATTGCAATTTGCGATTTAAAATGTGATTTACTATAATTTCATAAGAGCTGCAGGTTTGATGTGGTGGTTTTAACAGCACCAAAGAAAGACCAAGCATGATTACAAAGTACGCTACACTATGCTACTGTTTATTTAAAACCATTTTTCCAACAGTTGTCAGTTCTCATAACAAATGAACAAAATAACTAGTATTTTAAATTCAATTGAATAAAATGTATACAAAAGTCTTATATATCAATATATAAAACCTTTACATTTAGATTGTGTTGCATTTTATAATGATTTCATGACATTCACGGTGATTTGACGATGCTTTCGATGTGCAATTTTAGATTTTACTTCACAGCACAACCGTGCTTGTAATAAAATGTATAATTTATAAATATATTTAAATTTACATAATATTTGTAATACAATATATATATATATATATATATATATATATATATATATATATATATATATATATATATATATATATATATATATATATATATATATATATAGTTAAAGTCAGAATTATTATCCCCCTTTAATTTTTTTACTTTTTTTGTCTGATCACAATTTTTTTCTGGAGAAAGTCTTATTTGTTTTATTTTGGCTAGAATAAAAGCAGTTTTTATTTTTATTTTTTTTCAAACATTTTAAGATCTAAATTATTAGCCCCCTTCAGCAATATTTTTTTTCTCGATAGTCTACAGAAGAAACCACTGTTATACAATAACTTGCCTAACTACCTTAACCTGCCCAGTTTACCTAATTTACCTAGTTAAGCCTTCAAATGTCACTTTAAACTGTATAAAAGTGTCATCATGGCAAGAGTAAATAAATCCGTTATTAGAGATTCGTTTTTTTATTATGTTTAAAAATGTATTGAAAAAAATCTTCTCTCCGTTAAACATAAATTGGGGAAAAAAATGAACAGGGGGCTGTGATTGGTCATTGTGTTCCTGCACTCAACAGAAAGGGCTGCGATTGGCATTATTCACCGATGAGTGACATGGATACAGATAAACAGCCGCGATCTATAATGCACGGTTATCACAGCTGATTCATAATAGATGCAGTGGAGAAAAGTCACACTGCAGAGTAACACACTTGTGTGTCTGGAGTCACAAGAATTCCTGTAACAGCAGAGAGGAGAGCAAACTTTACCTCACGCAAGCAGATCAAAGGTCCATACACACACAGACAGACAGACAGACAGAGAGAGAAGCAGAGCAGAGATGGAGTTCACAGCTTTCATTGAATCTCCGTAATAGTGAAATAGGGGCTCTTGGGTTCTGCTGTAACAGTAGTCTGTATTTTACGTAACATTAGTTGGAGCGTTTTAATTACTTAAGTTTGAGTAATCGTGCAGGCCTACTTGATATTAGATTGTACTCTACCTTTTGTAATTGTTGTTATATGCACTGTAAATGCGAATAGTATTCCTTACTATCAAAATTCTAGTGTGTTTACTTAATTTTAAGCTAATTGTTGAGTTTACTAGAAATGCATTAGTGTTGCTGACATAGTAAGGTATAAAGTTCCCATAACTAATGTAATTTGATTAAAATTGCTTATAAGGGCTAAGCCATGCTGTTACGCATGCGTACTGGGTGGTGATTTCCCATCCCCCATCCCGAGTCACAACCAACCGCCACCCAGCACCGCCATTGAAGGACAGGATTTCATATTGAGAAGATGTACTGCTGTAAATCAAGGTAAACTTTTCGTTTTAATTACTACTTTGATTTTATTTGTATAGTATCAGTAATGTTTATTTCCTGCACTTTGTGAAATTGTTTGCTGTTTTGTGAACTAATTAATAGCCCATGATGTTGTGACTAAACGTTTTGACCACTGCACGTTATTTGCAATACTGTCTACTTTACTAGATAAGCTATTTTTTAGCTGCTTAGTCCTTTTTAATAACTATTAATAATTTGTAAAGTTAGTAGTAATTTGTAAAGTGGGCGTTATGCTCTAAAAGAGCGGGCCGCGCCATTTTAAATAATGCACTGAGAGAGCAAGAGCGCGCGCAATGATCCGTTCAAATAGATGTAAAGTTAACACATAGCTGTAGGTCTACATTTTTAAAAAAGAAAACGAAACCTATTTATTCGCATTACAAATACAGTAACGTTAGTTATCGCTGAACTTTAGTGGCGCTTGTTGTGACGAAAATATGCGTGTTTTTTTTTTTAAGATTTACTTTTATGAGATCACCTGCAGGAAGCAGGTGAGGAGATCAGCTGTGATTCCGTCCGGCGTCAGCGAGCGGCTCATGACCAGACCAGTCGTTTTTTTCTCCATGATCGCCGGGGCAGCAGCAGTTTTAACCCGCCGAGGCTTTTAGAACATTATAAAGCAGTTTCAGCTCAAAATGGACCCGTGAGTGTCGTAGGTAATTTAGGATTTCGATGCGATTACGATTCGTGTCACTGTATGAGGCAGATACATATTTACACATGATGCTAAAGTGTGCTTATGCTAACAATCCCTATGAAACTTAAAGTTAAACTTATGAAAATGCGAGAGATATTTAATTAACTCATTTATTTGTTTTATATGCTATTTGTCTTTTCTTTATGCCGTTTTGAAGGTTTATTCCAGTGTTGCCGTTACGTTACTGAGTGCTTTGTATTGCTGTAATGACAAATAAATCTGACCAGACGCGACTGAATATGTGTGATGGATAACGTTAATGATGAAGTGGTATAACTCGTACAACCAAGCACAGAAACATCCCTTTGTTTGCTCAATATCACACAAAGGCATTAACAAGCCTTTGTTATAAGCAAACTTTCTGTAAAGAAACAGGCTTTGCCAAACCTGTTAGTTTGCATTTTTAAAGAAGGTTTCACTAATTTTTAACAATTTAGGGCAAACAAATTTGAACAATTACAAGGTTGTTTAAAATGTAGCACACCATTAGAGTATTGTGAGTGGCATATTTGGTTTGTAATATCGTTATACCCTTTATTTATTTTTTATTTCAGACTACCAGTTTGTGAGCTGATATGCAGTGGAAATGTAAGTTTTGCACTTACACATCAAAGAAAACTTTTTGAACAATACCGCACAAGCCATAGAACATATTCATGAATTGTTCTATTAACGTTACCTTGTCTTCATACTGAGTGTCAGGGTAATTTTAAATCGTTTAATGCATTAAAAGTACATTTAACAAAATTCTCAGCAAAGAACTGCATGATCAAGAATAGTCCGAATATTTTGTCCATTTGAATAATCATCTGAGGACTAGTTAGAAATAAGGTTGTTGTGTTGTGATACCATTAATTTATGTTACAATACTATACCAGCTGAAGTATGGTGATACCAAGTAGTATTGCAATACTGTAATTCATAACTTAAATCCATGAAATAAAGAAAAATGTCAGAAATAATATATTGTATATGTTATTATAGGCCTACTTGAATTTAAATAATTCCCTTATTGTTGAAAAAAGTATTTGCACATCTCTTCACCTAAAATGTATTCATTCCAGCAAAAAAAATACATTAAAATAAAGATACATAAAGAAAAGAGCATTTTTCCAACAAACCTAGGCTATATGAAGTGGTCAAAAATTGTTTCCTGTTGCTATTTTGGGTTTTTCATCTATCATACTTTTTTCACACTTATTATCGGATAAGAATCCAAAGTAATTCAAAATGTCACTTTATGAGTCATTCTTTTTAATAGATTGTCACGGTTGTTGTAGCTATTATATCATATTGACAGGAACAGAAATAAACGAATTCCGATTCAAAATGAACCATCACAAAATATGCAATAGGCTACTATAAAAGGCGCAAATTCTACAGTTTTACAACCTTAGAAGGCTCCATAGACTATTAAAATACAATGATCTATTGTTGCTGAATCGTGTAAGTATTTTAGTGACTTTTTCACATGCTGCATTATGTATTGTAGGCAGACTGTTAATGACAATACTACCGTTTACAAACTACAGTGGCACCGCCAGTATCTTGGAGCCATAGTATCACGATACTACCATAGTACCGGTAAACCGTGCAACCCTAGTCAGAAAGTTCAGTGTCCTTTTAAAGACATCAATTGAGACAAATATTTATTCCACTTTTAATGCGCATAAAAGTAAGGCACACCAGCAACAATGCCATGATTATATTTAATCGGGGGTTGTGTTTATTACTGTTTGGTGACAAGTATAGCTCATGCTTTTGATGACAGGCGCCGGGAGTATTTGGCAGCTTTTATTATTCAAGAACATTTAACTATGTCATGTTAAAGTGTAACATCTGTTGCTAAATGGCATTGCATTGTATCATTGCATGTGTTTCTGATTTCTGTTTTTTGTTTTAGAATTTCGCTTAGCCATGTCAATAACACTTTACGTTTTTGTGCACAACAGTGACATCCAGAAGGAAGTCATAGAGGAAACACCAGCTGATGCAAGTGCTGCAGAAGGTTTGTTTTCTTTTCAAAACTTTGTGTGATTTTGTGAATTTGTGTTTTTGAATGTTATTAATGACTAATAATGTTTTGATTAGATCTTTGCAGAATTCAATCGAATATCAGGAAGAAATGTGAGATGCAAGTTCTACGCTGCATTGGACACACACTGCTCGTTTGATTGAAATAAAAAAAAAAAAAAACAAGAGAAAATTGCAGAAGAAAACTAGATGAAATTTTCAACATGTTAATTCAAAGGTATTTTTGTGACATCATCTTTGAATCATAATTTGCATTTGATTGCAATAAATTGCATTTGATGTTTTCATTGGGCTATAATGCATGTCTACCTGTCTTTACTTTTTCAAGGTCATCTGGCAGCAGTTCTCCGGGGTCTTTCAGTCCTTTAGAGGGATGAGTCTAAAGAAATTTTCAGGATGTGTTTTGTAAGTAGTATTATTGTTTCTGCTTTCTTAGACTGGAAATGAAGCAGTCATTCCAGTTTACTTCACTTATTAATAAAAAATTTCAATTTTATAAAAATAAAACAAATGCATTTAATGTAAGTATTTGAAAGTAAGAGGGATGTTTTATTATGGCCTTTGGAGCAAGAGCATTGCTATGTTGCAAATACAGCAGCTTGTGCCGTCACAGGGTCAGTTAGCTTCATAGGCCATAAATTTCCTGCTAACATTTTAAGCACTTTTGAGCACATTTTTAAACAGCACTGTTTTGCCATTCTGTTCACATGCTTAACAGAAATGACACTCAACAATGCTCAAATGTTAGCAGGAAATGGATGTTTTTAAAATTACTATATGGATTGGTAATAAATTCCACTATCATGACAAGCCTAGTAGAAGCAGTACAGGCAAATCCATCGTGTTGGTCTACATTGAAGAAGGAGCACCATAGCAAGGCCTTCTTATAAGAAGCATTTGAATGTAAAATGTACTATAAACACAAAAAGTCATGCTAATAAGCAACTAGTTAATAGGGTAATTGGTTCCTACTAAAGTGTTACTAAATTAAGCACAAGGAATTGTATTTTTTTCACCTCTGCTTTTGGTCTCCTGGCCACTACAGGCTTTATTAGTGCCATTTAGAATATCAAACTTTACTTATTTTTCTTTCTCTATTCATAGGATGTAATTGTAGAGTCGGACTTCAGTGCAGAAGATGTTGGCCTGCTGACTGTCGTGTGTGAAGATGTCTAAAGAACCTCATTATAGATGCAATGTGGGCCTTTATACTGGAAGGAAAAGTGGTTATGGACTTTGCCACATGCAGTATGTCTCTTTTTTTGCTTTGATTTACACACTGAATTCGGACTACCCAAAGACTTTGAGCAATGCATTTGAATTTGTTCAACGTGTGTTGCTTTTGCTGGGAGGGAAGCGTAATGTGTTTTATTCGGCGAGTGCCTATATACTGCTGTGCTTTATGTTTAAAGGTTCAGGTATAATGGCATGTTTAATTACAAAGTGTTGCTTTTTAACATGTTGCTGTTTGCAGTGTTACATTTAGGACTGCAGCATTTTGGTGTTTAAAACACTTTTTTTTTTTACCAAAAAAGTGTATTGTGATTTATAGGGTTGTCAAAAGTATTGAGTTTGGTACCAATCGGTACTGAAATAAAAAAAAAAAAAAGTCCATCCATTTCCCACTAACATTGCAAGAACTGATTGGCCATTGTGTTCACATGCTCAGTAGATATGACTGATTGGCTTTGAAGGTCATTATTTTTACCACACTTCACCACTGTTCACCAGGTGCAAAGATACAAAGACACTGGATAACTTCAAAGCACTGTCGATCAGTCGATTCATCACCAGATAGCTTATATGTTAGCTTCTAAACAAATCAGCTATCGACATGGCTTTGGAACACTTCAGTGTCTGTGTAACTTTGTTTGGACTCAGTAAAAAATGGTAAACCTATGACAGTCACAGCCAATCACAGTCATTTCTGTTGAGCATGTGAACACAGTGGCCAATCAATGGTGTTTAAGAACGAGCTCAGTAGCACTCAAATGCTGGTGGAAAATGGATATTTTTAATATTTCAGTATTGATTGATACCAAACTCAATACTTTTGACCACACTAATGTGATATTTTTTGTAGGAAAATCTAAACTACACAGTCTAACAAATTAGCTTTAAAGCTTAATATCTGTTCCTCTGTGAGTGTCTATATGCTGCCATGTTTAAGGTGCTGGTGCAATGGCATGTTTAATTACACTAATTCAAGTATCTTTTTTCCAAGTGTCAAGTATTTAAAGTTTTTTTGATAGATTTTCAAACCTTTTCGAAAACTTGTGTTTTAGGGTTGAACATGTTTATTATATTTTTTGTCTGTATTGCTGTTTACAGTATATTACAGCACTTTACAACAGGTTTTTACAAAACTGTATTGTGTACAAGTGTATTGTGATACTAAAATATCACAAGTGTATTGTGAAATTCTGCTAATTTTGTCAAATAAAATGTTTACATTTAAGACCTGTATAATGTCATTACTTGTAGGTTGAACTACATATTTTATGTTCAGTTTAATTGAAGAAAATGTGGAAACCGATTGCACATAGTTTCTTTAGTTGACATTACTTAAAATGGTGGATTAAAACAATGTTGAGACTACTAGCATTCAAGATGTTAACTGAACATGGTAGAACAGTATTAGTTAAATAGAGTTATTAAAGTAATCTTACTATAAAACCCTAAGTAAGATTACTAAATAATGACAAGTATGTTAACTAGAATTTTCTATTAAACTTACTTAATTTTTAACAGTTAGTTTACTTTATAAGTTTTAGTTTTCTTACTTCAAGGCAATAATTAAACTTAACTTAAGATTTCCTTGTAAGTTTATATTGCAAAAATAAGGCAATCGGTTTCCAAACTTTTTTTAAGTAAACTGAACATGTTAGAATTTACAGTGTGATGCATATTTGCGTTTTTATCATTACTCATTATTCATTTTAGTAATTGTCATTGTATTGTATTTTATCAAGTATTAAAATGAGAACCACTGTAGTAGAAGATGCAGATGATTAAAAAAAAAAAAACAACCACCTCCCTTCCTCCAGTCTCCTCCTGTTGCAGTGTATGCACTTTTGCACTTTACTACCCTACTGGATATCAGACGTAGTAGTGGCTGGACTCTCCCGTGATGCCCTAATGGACAGATGGGCGGATAAAAAGTCCACTGTAATCATAACAAGCTTGACCCAATCAGCACAATTCATGATGCACTACTGTAAGAGTAGTTAGCGCTCAGATTTAGCCACGCCAGACACATCTGCTCCTAATATTTGAAATGGCCTTTTTCAGCAGCTGTCAGCACGGGGATGGAGAGCGATGCTTTACCTCAGCACACATCAGTGGCTCATCTGTAGAGCGATGAGCAGATGTTAATCAGGGTGCTGACAGTCTGCTATCACCACTGCACAACAACGTCCCCTCACACCATTGGCTTACACGAGGGACCGCCGACAGATACGGGGCTAATTCGAGCATGCATTTCTTCCCATTTTCAATTAACAATTTGCTTCAACCCCCCTCCTCCCCACTGCATCGCCACACTTATTTAACACCCTTCCCTACACCCCTTTTAACACTGTACAAACAAATAAACCCACATCAGCAGCAACACACTTTTCATGCATGCTGACAGGCTCACACCCTTGTTTTACATTCCCACATCCTGGGCTCGACCACATGTGTACACACGCACGCACACGCTCTCCTAAGTGGGCCAGTAGGGTTGCTGCTCTGCTTCGACTCCCAGAGAGCGTGAGCAGCTTGTGGGCTTGCTGTGTGAGGAGGGCCAGATGCTGCGGGCTTGACCCCACGCCGCCGCAACAGCTGAAACACACCAGGATTATCTGTGCTGACTTTCTTTAATTTAATTTGTATTAGAGCGTCTTTAGGGGCAAACATGTTTGGGGAGGGAGTAAGGACCGAAAAACAACAGCATACGGACAGCACATCACCCCCTCTGTGCTTCAAACATCTGTATTCATGTTGGTAATAGTACACCTTTTTTGACTTCCTCCAAATAAAGAGCTGAATTAATTTGCCTCCGCCATAAACTAGGGATGTCCAGATCCCATCACATGATTGGAAATCGGACCCAATCAAGTGGTTTCAGACTTAATCAGAATCGGACGTTACCTTCCAATTAGGATATATATATATATATATATATATATATATATATATATATATATATATATATATATATATATATATATATATATATATATATATACATACATACACACACACACACTTAAATATATATATATATATATATATATATATATATATATATATATATATATATATATATATATATATATATATATATATATATATATATATATATATATATATTGTCATTATTTTTGAACACATCTATACCTATCCGGTGGCACATAGTTAGACCTCTTTCTTGACTTCACACTGAAACAGCAAGACCTGCGGCGTGACATCACTGTGTTGCATAGACACTATTCGTTAAATGCCGGCAAATTAGAACACAGAAGCAGCTTGAAGCGGAAAGCGTGAGTATGTCAGCGGTCTGGAGGTATTATAAAGTTGATGACGACAACAATACCGTAGCAAACTGTAAAATATGTAAACTTGGGATTGCCTACTCGTTATTTTAAGTTGAGGTGCTCTTTGAATTTAAGTAGATTTTTTAAATATTTACTGTTGTACTGAAGTTCAAAACTGAAGAATTTATGGTATTTATTACTTGATTGTTCAAGTTAGAGATCTGCATTTCTGCGGTTGTACCTCGGAGGCCACAGGAATAAATTTATTAAGAATAAATTCTTGCACCACAGGAATAAATTTTCGAAAAAAACGTGGTTGCGGTCGGTAACTCTGGTGTAATTTAAACCGAGCAGGCTGTCTAAAAATATAGTGTTCTCTCTCTCTCTATATATATATATATATATATATATATATATATATATATATATATATATATATTTAAACCTGCAGACTTTTTTGTCACATCCATAACCATGTTTATTTCCCACATTTAAAGTACAAAACATGTTTACAGATAGATATTTTTCTGGTCCCTTAACTCTGTGGTTAGTTGTTCTGGAAAATATAAACAAATTTTTCATTATAATGTTAACATATTCTTTAGATGTGAATTTATGTTTTGAGTTTTTACTGCAAATGTCACATCCATAACGCTGGAATTTCTCTTTAATAGTACCCAATTTTATTTCCCGATTTTGGAAACCAGATGTAAATTTAGCGGGAATGGTGAGGTTGGGCAGTGGGTGAACAAAGACTGGATATACAGCGGAAGCAGTCGGGTGTGGAATAAAACCTGGAGGGAGCGGGACTAAAATTTCAGTCATGCGCAGATCTCTAGTTCAAGCTACCTTGCAGAAATGCTCTGTTTGTTAACAGAGTTGTTGAATGTTAAAATAC
Organism: Danio rerio; assembly: GCF_052040795.2. NCBI lineage: Eukaryota > Metazoa > Chordata > Actinopteri > Cypriniformes > Danionidae > Danio > Danio rerio. The sequence continues at coordinate 44,636,497 of NC_141034.1, forward strand.
GGTGAATTAATAAAAAAAATAAGGAACATCCTGGATCTGTTTATAAGCTCTTCTTTATTCGTTTTTTATGTATTATAGAAGAATCGGATCGGGTTTCGGTATCGGTAGATACTTAAAATCAAATGGCTTTGACTCAAAGGCAAAAAAAACCTGATCGTGACATCCCTACGGTAAACCATGTGTGAGAACTGTCCTTTATCGAAGCCGTCTGGGTGCATTCATGTGCATATACATGAGTATTTCCGTGCTTTACTAAGCCCCCATATCTGAAGTCTGGCTGTTCGGATTGAGATTGTGTTAGTTTGTCTTTGTGTCAGAGCAGTGGCGAATCATTTTATTCATCTCTTTGGTATTCGCCTCCTCCTGATTAGCAGCCAATTTCATTCTTTGCAGGCTGATAAAAATTGTGATATCCTATAGAGCTGGACTCTTTTTATTTATTCAGGGGGCTCCAACTGTGGCCTTTCCATTTAATCTACAAGATGCTTTTCAAAAGCAAAGTGGTGAAATCCCTCTGCAGTTGGACAATTTAAGCTTCAAAACCCAACACTTAACTGAGATTCAAGCTAAGCTTGTACAAAATGGCTCCCCCTCTGAATGTGCCACACTGCTGCATCTCTAATTTATCGTTTTAATGCCACTCTCCGGAGAAAGATGTCGTAACCGTTTTGCACAAGGAGCCGCAGGATTCTCTTTGTGTTTGTGTTGAGGTGGAAGACTTGTTGATGAAGTCATATTGTGCACTAAAGAAGCACACACACAGTGTTTTCTATGAAAAAGAAATGAAATAACATCAGTGCAGCACAGACGGATCAAAAGTGCGAACATCTATAAAAAGATACTACTGCTGGAGAGTGTCAAAGTGGAGAAGAGTTAATCTTCCTCTGTTTTGATGGCAAGTGGAATAATTGGGCTCTCTTACACTCATTACACGAGAATAATGCCAACCTAAGAGTTCTCCAACAGCTCCAATTTTGTTCAGTTCGAGCTTTGAAAAATAGCACTTCCCCTGATTAGCAGAAACAGAGGAGATCTGACACCTGGGGTCCAGGGCTGTAGGTTAATAAGCAATTTAAGACATTTTTTGAAAATGAGTCTTTAAAATGGGGTTGTAACATCTACGAGGGAATTTGATGGAGATTTTAGTAGCTTGTGCTCACACAAAATAGGCATAGTTTTGTTCTATGACTGTATTTGGCTTCCAATTCCACGCTTTATCTGAGAAAAAAAGGCCAGTTTTGATTAGATATGCCAACAAACTGCAATAATATTATAAGACAAGCTAACATTCACATTTTAATGACTAGAATCTCTCTATTATACTCATTATAATTATCACAATCAACTGTCTACCTTTATATACCCAGAACCGAGCGTGTAGTTTGACAAACCTGCCAAGACTGGCAAACAGCACCAGAGATAAATGCGACATAATTACTGTCCTGGTTAACAGGCCCGCTTTAATAGAGATCATTAGTTAGACTAGAGCCAGGGTCAGCCTAAACAATACGATGAGGCTGAGGAGAGAACGAGAACATCTATCTCTCCTTTTGTTCTGATCATATGAATACAGTGTCATGAAAACCCGTAGTTAGATCCTTTAATTAACACTCAGAAAATAACTTTAAGGTGAGTCTAGAGGGAAAAAAATCAAGTGACGTCCCTCTCCCTGAAGAGAACAGATGCTCTCAGGAGCATGCAGCTAATAGGAGGTTAAAAAGGTGTCACCTTGTAAACAAGAATCTACACACACACGCACCTCTATTTTTGCATTGCTCCCTGAGTGATTGTCTCCCCACTGTATGCTGGCTTTCTAGACCAAAAAAGGTTGTGCTCTCTTTGCCTCTACCCTTACGGAGTGCTATTTCTCTTGCTCTTTACCCCCGTGAGACAGCCTCTCGCTTTCATGCAATTTCAAACAACACGTATCATGACGTACTGGATTAGCGCTTGTTTCCCTAGCAGCCCTGACAGTCAGACAGTTAAAAACAAAACAGAAAAAAGTAACACTTCATTAACGGCGCTTTAAACAAACAGGCTCAATTTGAATGCATTCGCATTTTGCTGTGTGCCTCGCCGCTGCAATACAAAAACAGAAAAAAGTAGATAAATAATTCAAGTAATGACAACCGCAGCCTTTGTTCACCAACTTCCTTCCAGATCTAAGAGTTATCCACTTTACAAATGTTTGTTTTGCGGTGTTACATCAAGCGAGTAAACAAAACGTCTAGCCGCCTTACCATCTTTCAGAATAAGAATCGTATTCAAAGTGAAAACTGAAAAGATGTACATCTGCGTTCCTGTCAACTCGCTTGTCAATCCACATTCTGGAATAAAAATAAATATATAAACATCTGCGCCTGGGATTATGAAAAGGACAATTACACATAACCTGTGTACAGTGCTCAGCATAATTGAGTACACTCCATTTTGAAAAAGAATATTTGCATCCATTTATCAGTAGATGCAATGTATTATCATTAAAAAGATATATTTATTCAAATAATATTTTAGTCACCAAACATATTTAGAAATTAAAAAGATACAATTAAATATATGCTAAATATTACAAAACAAAATTAAAACCTACAAAAACAAAATGTTTCAATTTTTTTGCTTCTTTAGATATTTCCGTCTTTTTATTTGTATTTAATATTTTTCTATAAAATATACAACTGGCTGTACTAGTTTTTGGACCATTATCTTAAGTTATTTTGTAAGATAAGCTCCAGATTTGGCTTCAGTACTGACTAATGTATATGCACAAAGCTTCCTATTAAAAATATGAATTTAAATAATGTGTACTTATATTTGCTAAACTAGGCGGTTTCACAAATCTTCACATTGTTTTACATAAATTTATGTTGTTTTGTATACGTCTTAAATACGTAAATGTTTAACAGTGTCAGTATAACTACTTTAGGCCACCTACATAAGCCTAATGTTGTTATTGTGGTTGAACCATATGTTTAAGAAAAAACTATAATAATGACCTACTCATGTTGACCTTTATTTTTACAACTACAAAATCCTGAAAAAATCAGGATCTTGATCTTAAGCAAAAAAAAATCACGATTCTCATTTTAGCCAGAAACGTGCAGCCCTATGCTGATCACTGTATTTTGAAATGCAGGTTTTAGGTTTGCTTATTAAAACGTAGTTTTTGATGAGTGAAAACAACTAAAAACCGAATGTAATATGTTTGTGTATGACATTACTTTTTCACAAAATCCCTCTTTTTTTGGTTGCATAGAGCTGATTAGGCATGGGCCGGTATAAGATTCTGATGGCATGATAACCTTGGATAAAAATACCACGGTTTCACAGTGAGGTGATTACTGCTCTAAAATATATCCTTTTTTAACTCATTGACTTCTGCTGTCTTCATTAGTTTCAAAAACAAAGATTTCTGTACAATTTAAAATGGCATCTTTGGAGATCTTTTCTGTTGGAAATACTGTTATCCTAAAAATAAACAAAAACAAAGGTAAATAAAAAATGTTACATATACCATGGGAACGGTATAGCAGAAAATTTTGGCGGTTTTAAAACCTTGACTTTTCCAATCCGCGGTATACCTTGAAAATGGTTATTATCCCACGCTGATAAGAATGTCGTTTTAAAAAACAAAACAATGTAAAAGTTTTAAATTTTTATCAGAAAACAGTGTTGTGTAATAGTAATATTAATGCAGTACTATTCTTCTGAATTTTAAAGTACTTTGAAAAACAGATTAACTTTAAGATTAACTTTATAAGTAGGACAGATTTTTAAGTTTAAAGTAAGTCACACCATATTCATTAATTTTCTTTTTGCCTTAGTCCCTTTACTAATCAGTGATTGCCACAGCAGAATGAATCACCAACTTATCCACCATATGTTTTACACAGCGGATGCCCTTCCAGCTGCAACCCATCACTGAGAAACTCTCTTATTCACACACATATACTACGGACAATTTATCTTACCCAATTCAACTAAAAAGTCACACAATATTCGAGCGAGTGAGTACCTAAAATGATTTTTAGGGAAACTGTCCCTTTAAGAATTAGGCAAATGTGAGTATCTAAACAGTAACCGAGATAAAAACATGTACTGCTGATTTCCCTAAGATTAGATTACATGTGACCAATGGAAAAGGGATTTACATTTAGGGAAAAAATATGAAAATGTTATTACACTGAAAACAGCTTTAAGCTTCTTGCAAAACTGTTTGCCCGATTTAGGATTTAATAGCTTGCTTTGCTTGTTTCACTCACATTACGAGATCACAGTAGTTTCCACTTGCTTCTAGATGACACATTATCACTAATAAATGGCCACATTATCTAACTGTAACCAGTTTCATATATACACTTTTTGGAAGGCATTGGGAAGTGTTGAGGGAAGCACTGATAAGCAGCTCTTATCCTTTTAAGACTGCCCCTTAATCCGACAGAGGGGAAGCTGCAGCTTTAAGAGATTTAGTCTGGATTATTGCTAGTCTTCCAAATTAAACCAAAAGTCAGCTTTCTGCGGTTGCTCATGCAAGCTACAGCCCACCACAGCACTGTGACTGGAGCAATATAATTAGAAACACTCTCTGTCTCTCTTTTTTTCCCCCTATGCAGCACAGTAAACTTCACCCAGGTAACATCTCTCATCTCTGAGTGGTTGTCTGCCCACGGTCTCAAAATTCTGGCAGCCTGGTCCTTCTAGTGAATAAACCCCAGGCGCTTCTCTGAACCAGGGTGAGTTGTCTTGAACACACAACAAGGTCAAATCTGGTCTTAAGCCTTTCAAGTAATCATTACTAAGACATGAACAGATGAAAAAAAGTGTCTCTGATGTCCCCTAATCTGTCAGCCATTCTTGTCGAAGGTACATTAGCACGTCTATAAAACATGCACAGGAACGCAGGGCCATCGCTGGCAGGAATGGCTCGCTGCTAACCTGTGTTCTATCTAACGGCGAGCAATGTTTTGAAGTAACTAAATCAGCAGAGGCCATAAAATATGAAAATACCATAAAGCAAACACTGTCAGCGAGAGCCCTGAGCAACATTGTCAAGCTACCTCTGCTGCACCTTCGTATTTCAGGACGCGACATAAAAATAGACCACAATAACAATTAATCACGCTCTGTGGGGAGAAGCTAAGAACCCCTGAGAGAAAACTGTCTCTCTCCATTTGTTATATGAAACACCCAAGACATAATAAACAAGAGACCAACGGAGAATAACACCCCTCCACACACCACCCCCTCCAGCGATATTTGTGACAAAGCAACTTGTGTGTTCTTTGTAGGGGCTCTGTCGGTTCGCTTTAGGCTAACGACGTCTCAAAAAACGTTGACTCTTTAGAATGACCTGCACCCCTAAGGACAAATTAAATCTTATCGTTACAGGAGACTCATCAACCCTGTGCGATTCCAGTCTCTTGTTTGCTCACATTCTTCGTCGGCCTCTCTTTCAGAGCAGCTGTCTTGTCAGAATGTGGTTAGGGAGGCTGCAGCCCCTGCTGAGAGAGAAGCGCCCAGAAACAGAGCAGCAAATCAGAACACACCGATCTCATTCATTAACTTTGGCTCTCTGGCTGCAGGACATCAAATGCTGGACGTGACGAGAGAGTCAAAGCAAACCTACATTGTGTCTTGCTGGAGAGCGGGCTCCGAAAAAAAAAGGCCCAGCTTAAAATCGTTTCTGCATTTTCAGTTGAATCATAGACATTCAATTTCAGGAGCTTTTCACTAGCTGATGTTTATTTTGGTCTGTTGGGCTTTCAGGGGCTTTTGACTCGGCATGTCTCAGGCTTTCAGGTAAAATGAGGGGGGAGAGAAGCAGAAAAAAAAACTCAAGAAACAACAAATCGGTGAAGTGGGTCTACTGGAATCCCATTTATGCGGGAGGCTTGAGCAATCAAAATGCAAAACAGGATCAAACCTTCCCAACCTCGCCAAAAGAAAACTCTCACGGCATCTTGCAAATAACATCAACATATTTCTGACTATACTTGAACTTCGTTTCCCAAGATTCTTGATGGCTTGTGTCAAGGCTTTCATTTACTCGACCTTGTGGCTTTCTTTCTTCGAAGATAAAGTCCTACGGGTTTAGAATAAGCAAATGACAACAGAATTTACGTTTACAAGGCAACCATTCTATCCTCGTTTACTCGCCCTTTACTTGATCAGAGTTTCCTTCTCATGTTAAGCAACCACTGACTTCCATTGTAATTGTTTTTCATACTATGGAAGTCAGTGGTTTTCAGCTTTTTTCAAAAACACGATGCCACAGTCATATCACCCAGTAGCCCAAGAGCGGTTACTCACTGACGCTAAGCAGGGCTGACCCTGGTAAGTACCTAAATGGGAGAACACATGGGAAAACTAGGTTTCTGTTGAAAGTGGTGTTAGTAAGGCCAGCAGGGGGCACTCAACCTGTGGTCTGTGTGAGTACCCAGTAAAGTGAAGTTAAATACTTCTTTTGTTAATTATACGTTTTGTTAAAAAACCATTTATCTTTTCAATTTACCTGGTCCGTATTGTCTCACTAATATTGCAACTTTCAGTTGGTTGTAACAGGGACACTATACTGTCAGTTAGCGCCGTCTTTCGGATGAGACGTTAAACCGAGGTCCTGACTCTCTGTGGTCATTAAAAATATCATGGCACTCCTATAGAGTAGGGGTGGAACCTCAGTGTCCTGGCCAAATTCCCTCCATCGGCCCTTACCCATCACAGACTCCCAATCATCCCCATCCACTGAATTGGCTCTATCTGTCTTTCCATTCCACCAATAGCTGGTGTGTGGTGAGCGCACTGGTGCCATTGTCCTGTGGCTGCTGTCGCATCATCCAAGTAGATGCTGCACACTGGTGGTGGTGTAGTGAGACCCCCTCATGATTGTGAAGCGATTTGGGTGTATGGCCATACATGATAAATGCGCTATATAAGTACACACATTAAAAACAAGAAAGAAACTCATAAAAAGTTGGAACCACTTGAGAGTGAGTAAACAGTGAGTATATGTTCATATTATTTGGGTTAAGAACTTCCCCTTTAAGACAAACAAAGGAAAGCCGGAAGCGTTAGGGGCAATATTGGGATCTTTGAAAGAAAGTCGAGGGGGAATGGACGATTGCGATGATTGGAGTGGCTAAGGCCCCTGGAAGGATGAACCTGGTCATAGCCCATTAGGAAAGACGCGAGCGGGTGCTACAGCTCATTACATGCTCTGCCTCCTGTTCTATGGCTGAACAATGCACAATTATGTTGGCCTGCTGTTTTCTCAGTGCTACAGCTATACAGCGTCCTGCCTGCCAACAATCTCGCTGTTCATTAAGCCACCTCACCACACACTCAGCACACCCTGCCTACCTAGACAAATAACCTGGTTGCCAATAGACCCACAAAGGGGCTGGTTATTCTTATTCCTGTAAACTCAGTGAATGCGGAGATTAATCTCAGAAGAAATATGGTGCAATATTTTGTTCGCATTCTCCCATGAAAGACTTTTTTCCTTTTATAAAAATAAGAGAAGTAGAGGAGGGTAATAAGGGTGAATTCTTGATGTGTAATTGACTCGATACATCAGAAGTTTGTATTAGACGCAGAAAAGTGAGGCAAGTGCCGATCAATACATAAACAATTACAGTCCAGATATTAATCTTTGAAAATAAAGTCGCTAAGAAGCAATATCACACTGTCTAACCAGCTGCATGAGGGTTTTGTAAGATCGGAGATAAAAGAGCCAAGCATTGTTATAGGAAACTTAGTTTCTGTCCTTTTTTATTTCTTATTTCCAATATATGCATGCAGTCCCTGACAGAGAGAGTGAATAATTTAAAATCAGAAGAAAAGTAGAAAAACAAACTCTGTTTGGCCACCTTTAAAGGTCATTCTGTGATTGCCAAAAATTTTAGCTTGGAAAGCAATATTTTTAACGGCTGTTCTTTTTGTTTGTTGTTTTAATGCCACAGGAACTTTGTATACCTTTTGTATGCAGACATCCTGCTGTCCATCTGCTATAGCTGATGCTGAATGCCAACATTTTAACGATTTAGGCGCAAAGTCTAAATCACATTGCACATTAAGCATTCGGCGCGTCCGAATCCACTTTTGCTATTTTAAGGATGGAAAAATATGATTTGCGCCCTAGAGCATGGTCTAACAGGGCTGTGCTTATTCTCTTAAAGAGTTCTGGGTGTTTTTTTGAGCATTACGTGCATAAAGCCAATCAGAGTCTCATTTCTCATGCCCTTTAAGAGTCAGTGTCACACTATGGTGGATTTGCTATTTACAAACTGAAAACAGTTAAACAGACCATCTGCAGCATGAGGATAAAAAAAAACTCCTACATTTGGCCACTTTACTTTCTCTTTACTATTACTCCTGACTTTACTTCTTTTCTTATGTGGAGTAAGGAAATGTTGGAAGACGTCATTAGCCAATGTATTTAATTTAGTTTATGAAGCGCAAAGATTTGTTTAAAACTATTTCTAAATTTAGTTCTCATTTCCAGCAAACGAATAATGATCAATAATAACGAAGTATACTCAAAAAACTTATATCCAATATATAAGTTATATTCAAACACATGTCCTATTCTTATGCCCCATATGGTGATGCATACATCTCCAAAACCCAACAGGTGGACAAATCTAAGCTTTTTTTTTTTTTGTAAAAACAAATATAAATATGCATATAATAATTTATACTACTAATATTAACAATATACAAATCCAAATTGTCATGAATAAACTGAAAAAGCCCCCTGAGATGAGGCATGGAGGTAGTGGTTTTAATAGTTATGTAGAAAATAATAATTTTTGTAACATTTTTATCCTTTAATTTTTATATGTAAAGAAGAAGTAACAGTAAAGCATAAAAGTGTTTGCTGTACATCCTGTGTGTATTAAGCAATGTGTAAGCGTTTCGACCTCCATAGACACTTAACTATAATGTGCTCTGTGCTGGACTTTAGACCAGCTTTTAGTTGGTCAATGTGACAGTCTATTTTAGTTTTTCAAAATAGCAATGCACCAACAATGAGCCTTTACACATCTCTTTTTTAGACCAGTGCACCCATGAGTCCACAAAGTGGTGCAAATGGATGTGCTATTTAAACAACGTGGTGTAAAACGTGAAATTTATTGTGGTGCTGGTCTGAGAATAGCAACAAGTCGCGTGATACACATCTTGTGCCTTATTACGCCAGGTGTATGATAGAGCCCATAGTGTCTGACTAAACACAACACATTGTGTTTCTTCATCTATATTAAGCGGCTTTAAAACAATCTACTTTGAAAAGCACTATAGACACACAGATGAAATAAAGAACACTTTCTGTTTATACACTTTCCACCTCTGTACTTGCGCATATTTATAGCAAGCCACTTTCATATGATTCAGACTAGAGAGTTTATACTGTAATGCAAATTACTGCATGTGAAGAAAAAACAGAGTTAAATAGATATTCAATTTCCCTAAAAGGTCTATCCATGTGCAGATCCCCTGGTAGTTTAATTGGCAAGTAGGTATAAAAATATTTGGAAGGACATCTGCTCTCATAAATCTCATAGTTTGCACATGCACATACACATACAACCCACCAGTTTGAAATGCACCCACTAGGATTTACTTGATCTGAATTCTCTGTTTGTTCGCACGTAACTGAATACGGCACATATTCTGCTGGTTAAAATAAGCAGGCATCAATGCCTTGTCCATTATCCCTGGCTTATAATTGAACAAATCCACTAGTATTCTAATAAAGCATGTAGAAAGTTGTCTGTTTCCCGTTCCCTGTGGCAGTGCCTTGTGTTTGAGAATGTAGGCCGACCTTTCCCATCCTATTAATTTAACCACAGGCATTTTCAGCGCTGGCAGCTAAATCTGTGTTAATGAGAGTTGAGGCTAAAAGAGAGAGAGAGAGTGAGAGAAATCATTTATAAAGTTATTTTTCTCTCTTGTGGGTTCTCAACTGTATCTGTATCTGGCCAGCAACTTTTCCATCAGAAGTCCCTTTTCACAGGTTTCATCTTCGTCGCCCTGATCTAAGCGATATCACACATTAAGTGTTACTTTGAAAGAGTGTGAAAAAAACGCTGTTCTTCTCCAACTTTTAATTATTTATTTTATAAAAAGGGATTTCAAAGTAAACGTACAATAAGAATTACAAACATACAGATCTGCTGCTCGATACGTTCAGTCAGCTCAATTAAATCAATGCTTTTGTAACCCAGTGCTTCCCACACATAGACTTTATATGGGTGGGCTGCCCAGATATAATAATGGCCACCCAAGTATATTTAGTGACACTTTTTTTATATAATGATCATCCTTTTGCCTTTTTTTTGGCATCTACCCATATATAACCAAACTTTAGTGATCTATTAAGTTATGGAAATCTCTCTTTTACTTGTTTTGTTCTGTGTGCTCGTCTGTCAACTGTCAACACTCCCACAGACACTTTCACATGATCTGCTGACCCACAGAGATGCAATTTTTCGACTTTCTTGGGGTTTTTAAATCTCTTGAAATATCTGGGATTTGGGGTTTGCTTTCGCTTTCTAAAGCTGTCATTAATCATATGCATTTTTGCATTACATTTTTACTTAACTACTTTTGCTTGGCTTCTCAGCTGACTGCGCGTGCACAGTCATGAGAGAAACATAAAATAATCAACTCCTTGATCTAAATGACTCCAGAAAAACCTTACTATATACTCGGAGAGGACGAAATGACTGGTCTAAGCTGGCTGAAAAAATATATGTACACCATTAGTGAGGATTAATCAATACATTTGCCTCATTTAAATAATCTACACATTTTGATCGAGTAATTATAAATTTTTTTAGAGATATTGTCTGTTTTTATTCCTTTTTCTGTCATTTAGTGAAGTTTCCCAAACTAATTTCGAGAGGAGCACGTGATATGATCGATTACAGCTGATCCTTTTTGCTAATCATTAGCTAGCCTATCAGACCATTCCAAAACTACTATCAATATCCTGCCTAAACTTCATTCCCTATCTTCATTTTTAAACCCCTCTGCTCTATCCTTCTCTTTTCCCTCCTCCTCAATTCTATGATCAGGTGACATGGTGGCTCATTGGCTGGTGCTGCTGCCTCGCAGCGGGAGGCCCAATGGTTCAAGCTCTAATTGAGCCAGTCGGTACTCTCTGCATGGAGTTTGCATGTTCTCCCCGTGTTCACGTGGGTTTTTCCCGGACAATACAGTTTGCTTCCACAGTCTAAAAACATGTACATGGGAATTATAATAACAGTCACAAGCACTGAACGCATGTATACTGAATCAATTAGAACCACCATATTAGCCAAAGTATAAGTAAAAAACTAACCCTGAGCTCTCGAGAAACACCTGATCTCGTATCCCTCCCTAATGCTCATTGACCAGGCAGGAACCTTGGGCTCATCTATCTCAGAGCTCAGGGTTCTCACCCAGGACAGCATGACAAATCTGCTATCATAGTAGAGCATTATCTAATTGTAAACTCCTAAATATCTCATTTGCTGTATATTTTATTAATTTGATGATGTTAAGATATTAGGTTATATTATATACATATCTAAAATGCTACGGCATTCAAGTTTACTTTGAACTTGAAAGAGATTTGACCTGTCAGTGTGTGCACATGGCTCCCAAATAGCATAAAAGTAAGAGAAATAGTGGATGTCTTTACCTTTTTTTTTTACTTTAAACCATTGTAAAGATAACGTGTATAACAGTGTCATAATAAATACAATTATTGTTAAAAATTAATTTATGTTTTGTTTGTCGCATATAGTTAACTATTTATGTGATCTGAGTAAATGGTGTGTGTCAACCCGACTACCACCGCAAGCATATTTCAAACCTCTAAGAAGCTCTCCTGTAACTATTCAAAATGTATTTAACTAATATATTTAGCATTGTGACGTTTAAAAAAAATGAATGACAGCTCCATTCTTTTTACAAAATGCATTTCTTTCTTTCTTTTCTTTTTTCTTTCTTTCTTTCTTTCTCTTTCTTTTTCTTTCTTTCTTTTTTTTTTCTTTCTTGCTTTTTTAACTTCTAGTAAATTATGTGTTTTCATAAGTATGCATAATTATGACTTGTTTAAAAATGACTGATACATTTTGAATGCAATAATTTAGCTTAGAATCCCTACATACATTGAAATGTTTGAGATCCTAAAGTACACTTTAGCTTTTTGTACTGCACCAGAATGCATCAGAACCGTATTTAGCAGAAAAAAATGCTATTTGTCCTGCATTTTTTTGCTGCATGTGTGCAAAATCTAGAGTGATTTTCTCTTTTCTTTCTTTCTTTGTTTCTTTGTTTCTTTCTTTCTTTATTACTTCTTTCTTCTTTCCTTCCTTCCTTCCTTCCTTTTATTTTTGGACTGACTTATAATTCAACAATCCAGCTTAAGAGCGACCATTAAATGAGAGCTGAGCTTTTTCAACGTGCTTATGTCAGCTCATGACTGCAGTCACAAAGATAGCATTATGGTTTTTTTCTTATTCCAGATGAGGATATGAATGCCTCATCTGCAGACTACAGGAAACGGTTTAAAGAGAATGAGTTTGCTTGACTGTATTGCACTAATAAAATCTCACTTGAACGCCTGAACATTCACACTATAATGGACTATGGCCCTTTTATTAGATCCAGAATGTTCCTGTTAGTCGGCGACTCTTGAAGGCAGAATGTCAGTAGAGTCTGTGGCTTACAAATATAACCTTCTTTTGAAAACTCCCATCTTCATCTGCCAGAATCCAATCAGAACGCATCGCAGGGTACTTGAGATAAGGCGCATCTCTCACTTCCTTATCCTCTTTCTTCCTGCTCTATCTGTCGTACTGTCTATTCTGCTCGTTGGCACATAACATAAAAAGAACTAACGGGAAAGCACTAGTTGATAAAAATATTTCAACTTTAGGTGTAGCTGGCAGTCTGTGTTGTTTTTTTTTTTCCTGCACTTCTTTCTTTTCGTTCTTTCACTCTGTTTATTAATTCCCCACCTAATTGAAAGTGGCTAAATCCGAGTTCTTCATCAGAGTAGCCCAGTTCAGTGAAGCCTTTCTGAAAGCCCTTCAGGGAGGCAGCATGCTGTGGCCTTTACCTTATCGTGTATGGGATTTAGAATGATTAATTGGCTTAGTCTGACGAAAGTCAGAGAAACACAAAACCCCAGCGGTTCCGTGAAGTCAAAACATTTTCAAAACCCTGACCTGAAAGGTGAAACAAATGGTTCTTAAAAAGCCATTTTGTGTAACAAAACAACCAAATGACGGAGAACAAATTAAAATCTTTATGCAAGGTTTCAGGACTGCAGGGCTATTGGAAACAAGCAAACATGGGGGGATGGTAATTGCAATTAGTAGTATGCAAACATCAGATAGCTCTGGTAATTCCGAGAGCTTGGCAAACAAAAGTTCTCCAACAAAGGTTTAACTACATCACTATTCACTAATGCATTCACTCTTTGAGAAGATCAAAATTAAGGCCTCGTTTACACTAATACATTTTAGTTTTAAAGTGCATAAGTTTTTCTATGGTTACGCCTTCCATCCACACTATCCCAGAGTTTTCATGACCTGACAACGGAGCGTTTTGGAATGAAGAGGTTGTTTTTATTTTAAAGCGCTGCTGTTGCATGTCAGTGTGGATGGGGGAAAACAGAGATATCTGAAAATAAAGGCGTGGCTGCTGATCTGATTGGGGCTTTTTCCTCAATATTAAGTAGCCTACAAAAAGTCTTACAGTCTTACATCCTTTCTTTAAGTTCAGACTTCACAAGACTGATATTTAAAACAAATTCCCGAGGACATGTCGAGTAAATCTTCAAAGGGAACAGTGTACATTATAAAGTCATTCGCATCTGGCTACGTTGTTTCACAATCTTTACCATAAAATAAAAACATGATATAAGGAACTGCCTATTTTTATTTTGAAATTAACAGACACAAAAAATGTTGAGGCATCGTGTAGCTGCATATTTATATGACTGTCATCTTCACTGTAAGCATACTTATAAATAAAACGGATCCTTTAACATAATTGCCTCCTTTCATTTTCAATGAAAAATACGAAACATACCCTTTTTTTTTGCTGAATATCAGTTTAAATAATCAATTATGGCTCTTATAAAAGAATATTGTACAGTAAGTTTATACAATATAGGGAATAAGGCAAGCAATTAGTCTAATAAGCTGAATCAGTGTATGTGGTTGCATAAATTAATATTATAACTTATCTTTGTGCTCAGCCAAAATGCGTTACCTGAGAACAAGTGATAGAAGACCAAAGAGTCATTATATATAGACAAGATGAATTAAATATCACGTTTAACAATTATAATGAGATGAAATCCAGCAGAAGATCCATGGTAAACTGTCCGACCACCACTGCTCTCATCTGGGGAGCTGTGCTCAAAGCACCCGCTGACTGCCTGGAGCTCAGACATGCACATCGGCCGCAGTGCATGCTAGAATGTGTGTGGTTACCTGATGTGTGTTTTCAGTTGTATAGTGTGGGTGGAGAGCTGTGCAGAAACGCTAGATGAAACGTCAGGGTGTAGATCTAAATGTTTCTAAAATGCCGTTTTAAACAAAAACGTATGAGTGCAAATGGGGGCCTAAGCATGAGACGGTCCTAATTGGTTAATACGATTGACAGCAGATGAGACGATGTTTATTATGTTTACAAGGCATTGTACACTTAAAATGAGATGGAAAGAGCGTCTCAAGCAGAGAAGCCTTATTGTGAAGCTGTGTGTCCATGCTGGATATGCTACTGATTAGTTTGACACCCTGGAGAATAGGGCTAACATAACATCAATACTAAGGGAACATATAGCTTTGCTTCATTCTAATGAAAGACAGCTCTCATGTTTTCTTGTCAGTGTGATACATATAAGATTAAGTAAATGTACATATCCTTCCTGACAGGCTGCTCTTAAATATTAAAATGTATCTAAGTACCATATGCTAGCAGTGGGATTTATGAGCTAATTCCTTCGGTAACAGAATGCTAGCATCTGGATGAACAGTACTTAAATGATCGTTCCAAAGCCAGAGATATAGCTTTCTCTGACAGAAAATACAGCTAGGCCACACAAGAACAACAAAAAAAGATATTGAGTTTTCTTTTAATGCTCTCCATAAAACATTTATCTTTTCTAGAGAACTACAGCACGTAGAGTAGCAGGATGCTTTCTTATAGTGCTAACGCAAAGCAGATCAATACTTGGTAAAAGTTTACCCTATTATCAAACTCACAGGTGGAGCAAAGCCTCGTAATAGTTAAAGCTTACGGCTTACGCTGCAAGTATCACTACTGATTTTGTATAATTGACGAGAAAGCCACATCTTTACTGTGGCCTGATTCTTATTTTGAAGACAACCACATATAGGTTAACTACAGCTTTCTGAAAACAATGTGCCTGAATCCTTAGAGAACCAGAGCACCACAGAACCGTCTCAAGAGAGTAAGTATCATAAACACAGAGCTTACCTGGAGCCCTAAGATACAAATGACTGTTATTGCTATAGGTCAGAATATATATGAAGAGTTCAGATGCAAAAACCGCCTGAAATTGTCCTCTAAAATTTCCCCATGATTATGTTTAGTTATTTTACTTTAAAGGCAATAAAAAATAACCTATTATTTGTGTAATAGAGGCCAGCTAGTGAAGTGCTATGCAACAGACTCCCCTGCAAAGAATTGCCAGTTTGATCACAGCTCAGACCAGTTTGGGTGCTGTAGGACCGGTGGGTAACATGTGGGGGCTCGTCCGGGATGGGAGAGAAGTTTGTAACAAAGACCAGCTAACGAAGTGCTATGCAAATGACTCCCATGCAAAGAATCACTGGTTCGATCCTAGCTCAGACCAGTTTGAGTGCAGTAGGACCTGTGAGTTACACGTGAGAGCTCGTCCGGGATGGAAGTGAAGTTTGTAAACTTCACTTCTCTGATCTCCAAAGGTGCTCTAGAGGATGCTGGAGGCCATGGTCTTTAGCCTCCTTGATAGAGCAACCGAGTCTCATGCAAAGAATCGCCTGTTCGATTCCAGCTTAGACTGGGTTGGGCACAACAGGACTGGTGGGTTACATTTTCACTAAGGGTAAACTTACTGAAACTACACACAACAGTCTGAGAAAAAAATGGTAATTTAAGATTATTTAGCACTTTTTTTTGCATGTAAACTTTTCCTGTTTTGCTTCATTATCTGCATATTAATGACAATGCAACATTTTTATTCTTACTAAAGTTATTGGAAACATCAAAGCAATGCTTTATATTACATTATAAATCATGCATGCTAGCAAATTGCATTCGATTACACCAAAACGAGTCTTGACCTATATCTACATTAGCATTTAAAAAATAAAAAAACTACACATATTTCTTCTCTTTCATGGCTTATTAGCAGTAATACATTTATCAAATATTTATTTAATCATATTTAATTAAACACAGACTAAGGCAATGTGTCTCTCTTCATTATTTGGGTATTTAAGAATGAGTCAATTAACTGTGTATGTACTTTTTTTTGGGCCAGGAGAGGCCTCAAAGACCTTCCTGAATAATTGATTTAGTTTTTAATCTTCCGTCCTGTACTTTTTGTACCAATTCTTAAACCCTATATTGAACATTTGATCATATAACAAGCTATTTTGGAGTCTATCATTACATTTCACATTTCTTAGTCACCTTGGATTAAAAAAAGTGAGGTAAATGAATAAATACAAACTAGGGCTACATCATATTGGAAAAAATCTGACATATATTTTGTTTTGCTGCGATATATGTCACAATATGAATATAATTACAGCAGATGATTTGAATAGCTCGATTTGGAAAGACCAATTTGGAATAGATCGATTTGGTTTGCGACCCCTGGGGTGATTATGTTATATTAAATATGGTGTCAGATGTAGCACAATGATTTTATGACACCAGGTTAAACTTTCGGACACCTTTACGGCACTCAAGTATATTAAAAATGAATACAGGCCATGTCTAAATATGGAGGATGAGCTCAAAAATTACACCATTGATGGAGCAACATGCAGGATTTGTATATTTATACCCTCCTCAGAGGTTAGTGGGGGTCGCGAGTCGCCGTTATGCTTGTTTTGGGAGGTCGTGGGCTGAAAAGATTGGATCTAGGCTATCAGATTAGACTTATCATCAATAAACCAGCAGTGTATACTTTTAAATAAAATTACGCAATATTTATTCCCTTAGAGAAGAAAAAAAACTTGGCATAGCACTCTTCCGAGCATACATTTTCAGAGTATAAGCTCCAACTGGGACTGTAAAGTAAACAAACAAATCACATCCCAAAATCATGTTTGAATCACGAAAACACTGTAAAACAGCTCTCAGGCCTTGATATTTCAGGACAAAGAGATGCACGGTTAATCACAATCATGTACCAACCGGCGTGTCCTCGGCAGACCTCAGGAAAAACCCTGACTTGTAGAGTCAAACGCTTCCAAGCCTAGACTGGTAATGCGTGAAAGAGCTATTATCGGTCATTTCACAGCTGCAATGTTTGATTGTGCCCCACATAAACGGATGCGTAATTACACTGACAACATCCTTCATATACAGCATGCTGAACGGGGAGCCCACTGTATTTTGTATGTCACGCTGAAGGCGAAAGGGATATTTGTGAATGTATTCAGTCCATATATAGCCTTATATGCAGAAAAGAGATGTTTGTCAATGTCAGGTGGAGCGCCGCGCATGATGAAGACGGCATACAAATAAACCTGCACCTTTATCAGGCCAATCGCTAGCCTATACGAAATTGGAAAATGTGCAGACATTAAGATGCATATACACAATCTCTCCCTCTCTCCTAATGCTGCCGTGAAACAACAAAGCTTTGCATTAGACTTCATTGTACTATCACGCTCAATCTACAGGCTTATTCAGCCCACACCGCCCCCTTCCTTAATTCCTTGTCTTTTCATCAGCTGAGAAAAATAGATGTTCTTTAATCCTGCTGCTTAGGTAGTTTTATTAAAGGATTATGCTACCATGCCTAGCTACTACATTTGCTGTTACGCTCTGTAAATCCTTTGTCCAGTCTGCTTGCAGCTTTACCTCAGTGTAGTCTGACCTACAGGATCATGGTACCTCTGTCAGTATATTCCTCCATTCAACCTTGGTCGGATTTTAAATATGATCAGTATGGCTGGTGACTGCTTCGATTATACTAGTGTTATAATAACCGTGATTCATTGATTTCCACCGGCTTTGCAAACAATGAAGAGTGTCCAATCAGCTAATCAATGGATTGGTGCAAATCTAATTACTCATTTCGCCAGCTGTGAAACTTCTCATGTGTGTTCAGTCTGTTTGTGTGTCATCTGACTATATAAACAGCCGTACTACAATAAATAGGACAAAAATATGGACACTACAATTTACAGCTGAGAATCAGTATAACAAAGCAAGCTTTTTTATTCATTTATTAAACTGTCCCAGAGGTAATAGTACTATAGTAAATACTACAACGGTTTGAACTATACTATAGTATAGTGCTTCAATTATTATCTTGTGTTGATTATATCAGGCCATTAGAATGTTTTCACTCGACTGAATGGGTGTTATCAGCTAATAGATATAGGCAAGTAGGGGCATTCTGCATGTACTGGTTGGCTCAGAATGCTGTTATCATCCATCCACATGGTTAATCAGCTATAGATTCCAGCTGCGGCCTAAAGTGAATGAGAATTATTCATATTATTTATTAAATTTCCCATTAATTGTATTGAATTAACATCTAACCCTACCCTAACCCTAAACCCGGTAGTAATGTAATGTTACAGTAATGTAAAAACAGATCTGGATCTGGAGTCTTCTCTATTAGTATAGCTGATTAACCATGAGGATGGATGATAACAGCCTTCTAAGTCTACCAGTAGGCAGAGAAGGCCCCTACTGTCCCATATCTATCAGCTGATAACCACTGTTAACACCCAATTAATCAAGTGATAACATACGAATCGGATGACTATATAGTTGCTATGATAACGCAACAACTATAATAATATAAACAAATTAAACAATACACTAGTTTTCTACAAATATAAGGTGTATTATTCTACAATGCAAGTTTGCTGTAGTAGAAGCTAAAATAAATGAAGGTATTTATTATAGTTTATCAGCTCATTACGGTCAAAACTACAGTGAGATACAGCATTCATTAAGAAGTGTTATCCTATTATATATACACAGAAAAAATACACTTTACTATAGGGTTGTACAAAAACACTATTATTTTATATAAATTACTATAGTATATATTTTTTAATGGGGTATAAGATGTTAGCATATTTCTCAAATGACAAACTCTGCTTGAATCTTTTGTAACAGTTTTCTGTGAGTCTCTCAGTTGCCCTCTGTGCGATAAAACTGTATTTTAATACCATGTAGTCACTCGTGTGCAGAAGATTCCAGAAAGCCAAAAACTTTGCAGTAGCTGGAGGTTTTTAATTTTCAGTGGGCAGCTTCCTATTCAGGAGAAATCATGGACTCATAAACAACTGTCAAAAACATTCAAACATTAATTTGTGTTAGCTTGACTCTATTATTTCATTATTTTACTTGTGAAATATGTGTAAATATTTGCAATTTGAGAGCCTAATCGGGACAGTACTAAATAAGCAACAACATAAATACAATTTAAATAATCTTTCTTATTTTAATAAAAGCTAAATATGATAAATATTCTCTTGCAAATGCAAGCTTGTTTCCACCACAAAATAAAAAGTTATTGTTATTTTACTTAATTCTGACTTTATTTCTCATAATTCTGAGTTTCTATCTTAAAATTCTGACCTTTTTATCTGAGATGTGAGAAACTCTTTTAAATATGCAATATAAATGTTTATTATGTGGAAAAAACAAGCACTGATACTTACAGAGTCTAAAAAAATGTTTGTCATTAATGATGCACCATAGAAAGTGTATATGATGGTTAATTGAGTTGTCATTGCATTGCCTTTGAGGTCTTTAAGCGACCTGACTGGATGCTGTGATTGATTACGTCATAGTTTATTTCTCTGTTATTACAACCATGCCTGCTTATCCATAACCATATTTCAAACACGCAACCTTTGTAATCGAATGCCACCATAAGTAACTGAATGCCACCCATGGACAAGAAGAAGTTAGGAGCAAATCATTGTTTCCGCAATGATTGTTCTTAATGGTTGCACCTGAAATTACACGCAGTGCTGCCGATTAGCCAGGTCAGTGCATTTGGCAGATGTTCAGGCTACAACTCTTTTGCTCAGCGTGAAAAAGAGAGAGCAGAAACAGAGGTGGCCAAATAATCCACTTTGGCAACTGTCCAATGACTGCTTGCTCACTTTTTTATTATTACCACACTCAGGAATCCAACACCGATAATAAATGCATGTAAACACGGATGCAAGCCTAGTAAAAAGAAACCAATTTCCAAGAACCATTCTCCTGTCTCTCAATGGAAAAACAACAACAAAGCACATAGACTGTAGTAACTGCTAGCTCTCAGTAACCAAATGTAGCCTCTTTTTTTAACGTCTAGGTTGCGACGGATCTCCCTCGACCCCACCCTCCCTTGTTGTTAGCCGTGGCAGGCTGAAGGATGGAGCAGACTGGAGCAAATCTCACCTCAGGCAGCGGCATGCCGTTGATGATGAGGTCAGGCTGCTGAGGGCCCTGCCCTGTGAAGGTGTGGTGGTAGCCATGGTTGGGTGCAGCATTCCTGGAGTTCTGGTTCTCCACGTTGAGGAAGGTGCTCTCGGAGCGCCTGCAGCCCAGCGGCAGAGTCTGCTGGTGGTAGTCGAAGTAGTTGAGCGAAGAGGTGAGAGACGAGCAACTCACCACATTCATCTTGTCCGTCTCCTCCACGTCCCGCGGCACCAGCCGGATGTCATTCTTGCTCAGCTTCTTCTTCTTGCTGGACTTCTTCTGGTTGCCGTAGGAGTACTCCGCCACCCTGCGCAGGTACAAGAAACTGAACAGACTCAATAAAGCAATGCTCTGCCTTCCTCACTGCACGCACAGCCAGTGCCAGGTCTCCGCCTGGCTCGGGCTGAGGTGCCAGACCCATATTCATTGGCGGCACGAGAGAGAGCGTAGCCACATTCGAGCAACCTCCGGCCGCCAATGGAGCCGACATCCCTCATTTGTTTGCATTTTCATGCTCGGCGATTTGACTTGTTACAAACATACATACACAATGCAAACATGCCAAACCACAGAAGCACACACGGCGACAAATGACACTGAGCATCATTGTGAGTGTAAGCGTTAATATGCAAAGTTAAGCTGCCGTTTGTCTACTTTTTCGCTTGTGTTACAAACACGCCTGCTGGCAGGTGGGTTGTGAATTTCAATTCTGTGAGCTACGCTCTGTGGCTACCGCTAACTTGATTTGAGGGCTTTGATTGTAATCACAGTAAATGAGAAACTTTGAGATCTTGCCCTGAAGGATGCTTAAGTTGGAAATCTAAACATAAACTAATCTGGAGAGTTGAGTATTTGTCTGGGCTTATCCCCCCTCTCTCTTTTTTTCACTGCATCTTATAACCCTGAAACAATTTTACAAGTATTTATTTTTATGTGCTCCGAAGGGCACACATTCGTTGCAAAGTACGGCTTTAGCTTAATGGTACTGTCGCTTCACCTGCATAACACAAAGCTCCTCTTTCTGTGCTTTTCATTTGGATTCAGCTTGTGTCTCCCTGCTCCTTACTTTTTTGTGGCTCGGAAAAAAATGATAACGGTGCAGGACCTTATCTTTTTAGGAGGCATCTAAAAGCATTTTTTCTTCTGTGCGACTGAAAGCACAGAAAAAGTTAGGCAGTCTGAGGCATGCTTAATAGCTGGTCGAAAAATATACTATTCTTGTCATTCTAGTCAATGGAATAGTGAGCTTTTTGTCTTTCGTTAAAGAAAAAGTATCACAGAAATATGCAAAGAGATACAGTTGAAGTCAGAATGTTAGCCCCCCTTTGTTTTTGTTTTTCTTTTTTAAATATTTGCCAAATTATGTTTAACAGAGCAAAGAAATTTTCACAGTATGTCTGATAATATTTTTTCCTCTGGAGAAAGTCTTATTTGTTTTATTCCGACTGGAATAAAATGCGTTTTTTAATTTTTTAAAAGCCATTTTAAGGTCAAAATTATTATTTTTTTCCAATCTACAGAACAAACCATCGATATACAATAACTCACCTATTTACCCTAACCTGCCTAGTTGACCTAATTAATCTAGTTAAGATTTTAATAGTCACTTTATGCTGAATTGAAGTGTCTTGAATAATATGAAGTAAAATATTGTTTACTGTCATCATGGCAAAGATAAAATAAATCAGTTGTTAGAAATGAGTTATTAAAACTGTTATGTTTAGAAATATGTTCACATTTTTTTCTCTTCATTAAACAGAAATTGGGGAAAAGAATAAACTGGGGGGCTAATGACTCAGGCGGGCTAATAATTCTGACTTTAACAGAATAAGTGCCACAGTATTTATGCATATTTATTATGAATACGATCAGGCTGTCTCTGTTGCTTTAATACATCATTTGTTGATGTTCTCTCAATTGAAACAGCGTCAGGTTCTTTTATTCAACCTTGCTAATAAACACACATCTCTATAGTCTGTTTGGTCATATGTGTTAGGCTCTCGACACAGTGAAGACAATCCAAAGAATCTCAGATGAGCCAGAAAGGAGAGTCAGTGAGCACAGCAGAAGAAAACCGTATCAAGCACTCTCACTAACCCCCTACTGGGAGAGCTGAAAGCCTCCATCAGGTTTCTATCTGGAGAGGAAAATAAATGTTAACGACAGCAATCTAAACACAAGCCATCTCTAACCATCTTGCGATCATGGCAAGGCAGATATTCTGCGTGGCTAACCACAGAAATCACGATCTAGATTTCTTGAAAATGTTCACTTGCATGCATTTCTTTTAAGATGGATCATTTACTGTATGCTGTCGCAGTGTAAGACGGAAACATCAACAACAATTTGAAGTCCAAAAAAAAAATATGGTAATAGTTTCAGGTTAAATTTGCGAAAGCAATTTATATGGAAATGTTGAGTGGTAGTGTAGCAGGGGGAAATCAACACAGTGGCCAATGTTACAGATTGATACGTATTCATATTACAGTAGATTAACTAAATAATATTCTCCCCTACACACCATACGTCAAAGACTATCACCGTGCCGTACATTTGCATGATTTACCTTTTAAGAGGGTAATTATTTTTATGAAAGTGTGATCTTGCCACAGTAGCATTTGTTTGCTATAGCCTTGCTACTGTATGTTGATATAGTGAAGTCTATGATAATATGTTAGGGAACTAAACAACATGTTCAAATATGTGGGCAACAAATTTGCAAAAGGAACTCTCTCAATAAATTACATTTGTACTTTATGCAAAAACCAGTCTCGATGTCATGTGAATGAGAAAAGGCCTACTTTACTATTCTTTGCTTAAAATAA